>NW_011506218.1:0-2408 GCF_000495115.2 Populus euphratica
TAAAAATATATGCTCATAAAGTTAAAAACCAACTTAAAAACACACTTATTTGAGAAAATAATAACCTTATAGAAAGTAAACAAAATAAATCATGTAGTTTATTTTTCAACCAATTTAATATTGAAAGGATAAAATTAAGAAAAAAAATTAAAAACAATTAAAGGACTATAAACAAAAAAAAAAACATATTTGATCAGTGAGTAAACCCATCAAACCTGTAAACCGGGTAACTTATGTTAGCAAATCAAACTTGTGAATCAGGTTATGGACTTTAGTGAAGTTATAATTTATTTTTTTAAAAAAATATTTTTTTTATTTAACTATATAATAACAAAAATAGATGATCACAAAATTGAACATCAACCCAATATCAAGATTCTAACCTAATTATAAATTTTTTTTATTTAACTATATGATAACCAATTATGAAACTGAATTCACTAGTTAAACTCGCTAGACTAATATCTAAGAATAAAACTAAAAAAAATAAAAAATAGTTAAACTCGCTAGACTTGTGAACCGGGTTAACTGATCAAACTAATTGTGAACAAGTTCATAGACTTCATAAAGTTTAATAATATGATTTTTCTTTTAAAATATTTTTTTTTACTATATAAAAAAAGGGTAAACGATAAAAAAAGAAGTCAGGTATAATTATAAAAAAAGGTAGGCAATATCAAACTCATAAACCGAGGCAACTTGAATTATTTGACAAACTCACAAGTCATGCAACCTTATAGAAAGGTAAAATAAAAAAAATTACAAAGTCAGATTCTCACCCATCACAATATTAAAAGATGAAATTGATTAAAATAAATTTGAAAAAACAATTCTAAAAAAAATTCAATAACATAAAAAAAAAAGCAAAACACTGTGGATTTCTATTGTAATCCACAATACAATAGATGTTGGTAAACAATAGTTTCCACACCCTTTAGTCCCCCACCAATTTTGTTTTCACTTGAAAAAAATAAAATGAGAGAAGATTATATTTTTAAAGAAGTGAGAGAAATTTAATGACTAGGTTAAATCCTGGTTAACTTAATAATATGATAAAAAAAATGAGTCAGTAACAATTTTTTTTTTAAATATTGCCTTGGGCAAAACTCTAGGAAAGCAAATAAACCAAAAAAAAGATGTCAATCTTTATTTATTTTAAAATTCATGATCTAGATCATTATACCAGAAACAATGTACTTGAAAAAATCATGAAGTTTAATTCCTAAAAATAAAAATGTTGAAGAATTAAATTAAAAAATAAAATTACACTGAAAAAAATAGCAATTAAAAAAATTATGGTTAAAATTAAAAGGAAACAAGAAATTTTCAATTTAAGAATTCAATTGAAAAAAAATAAAAACATTAACAAAAGAAACGAAAATCCAAAAGAATGAGGTCTAAAATGAAAACAAAAGCAACATCCAATAAACTTGGATTAAATAGTGAAATTAAAAACAATATAACTTTTATAAAAATATCAAGAGAAAAAGATTAGAAATCTAAAAAATATAACTTTTTTAACATGTTTTTTTATATGATAAAAACCCAACATGTAAATTAAAGGCTTATGCACGCATATAATTAAATAAACCAAGAACCATTATGCAATGAAAGTTTTTTTTTTAAAAAAATAATTAATGATAAATCAAAATAAAATTAGAAAAATTGATAAATAAATATAGATAAAAATATTTAATATTGCAATAAGAATTATTTACCTATTTATGTTTAATGAATTTGTTTATTAGAATCAATATGTAATAAAAATTGAAACATACATAAAATTTATTGAATAAAAAAACATATTTTGCAAGGACACACACTTTAAAAATACTATAAAAAATTAAAAAAATATATATTTTTAAAAGTAATTTTAATGTATAAAAAAATTACAGATGAATCATACTAACCTCTTCAAAAATTAAATACATCTAATATAATTAAAAAATAATAGTTATTTAAAAAAGACTAAATAAGCAAAAAAATATTATAAAGAAGTAAAATACAAACTTAAAAATTGTTGAAAAAAAGACATGTAAAGAAAAGGTTTAGATTAAAAAAATCAAAACTATATATATAAAAAGAATGAGGTAGGCCAAGCGCTTGACTTATAAAAAAAATACAGAAACAAATCAATTTTAAAAAAAAAATGATGTATTGTTTGGAATCCCTAAATTTCAACTACTACAATAGCTAGAAAAATAAGATAACTAGTTTTTTCTCTCTCTTTAAAGCCTCATTTTTAATTAAAAAAACACATAAAAAACACTTTAAAAATCTTGTTAAATCAAGTCATAATCTTTAGAAGCACAAAAAATCATTTCAAAACTTAAAATAAATTCAAAACTAAAAATATTCTTGAGCTTAAACTTTATAAACTTGAAGAAAAATATCAAAAAAAAAAAATT
>NW_011500512.1:0-19404 GCF_000495115.2 Populus euphratica
GTGTGTAAATTAAGGTTTAAGAATACATGTTAAATAAGTATATGAGCAGAATTAAGTGCTAACAATGCGAGAGTTTGTAAACCTGAATATTTCAAGAAGTATTATAATAGATCTTGTTAAGAATGGTTACTAAGATGCGTCTCAAGAGTCACTTTAACAAAAGAGCTCCTTTACTCTGCCATCCTAGTAACAACAATTATGAACATGCTTTATGAAATGGAATTTTTTTTTATTAACTATTACCCTCTCCCCCCAACCAAAACGAGACATTGTCCTCAATGTTCTAAGGTAGAAAGATAGAGTATAGAAGATATCACCTGAAATAACGAACACTAACAAACCTGAAACACACTTCAGCAAATATAAGAAACAACAAAACACAAATATTATGCTATTAATAAAACCAAAAGACACAAGTTTTTACAAAAAAAATTCAAATCGCAGTTGTGATTGTGGCTCACATCTTCCCTTGGTTTTACTTCCAAGAACGGCTTAAACACCCTCTATGGGTTGGGGATAGGCCTCCTATCCAGTTTTCTTAAAAACCGGCAAACAGAGTCTTTTTTAGTTAGATTCCCAAGACTATGTCGAGCATGTTCCTTATGGAATATTGGTCATAAATCATGAATTGCACGATGCTTATCTCGACTGTGATGAGACTTAAGAGTCAATAGAAGATTATCTAAAGACTCTTTGTGTTTTGAAATAAATCCCACCTTTTGACAATTTTCACAGGTTTTGCGGAATGCATGTGATTCCTTGAATATGGTGGGCCAATAAAATCTGTTTTGTAAGATTTCCTCAATCCTTTTTTTTTTATGAGAAATGATCCCCACGTGCCTTAGAGTGACAAAATTTAATGAAATTACTTACCTCATTGTCAAGAATGCATTTTTGAAATATTTTATCAGGACAATAATTGAATGAGTAAGGGTCATCCCAATAAAAATTTTGCATGTTGCTCAAAAATTTTCTTTTGTCTTCACTACTCTAGTGAGCTGGCGAAAATCTTGAAGCAAGAAAATAGATATTTTTAGCAAACCAAGGCATTGAACTAAGAGAAAGTAGAGATTCATCAGGGAAGTAATCATCGATTGGTGTGATGTCGGGTGTCGAATCTGTTGTGACTTTTGATAAAAGTTCTGGATCAACATTTTTGATGCCTTTTTCATCCTTGATTTCTTCTTGATTGGTCATGGCATGAGAAAATGGAAGTGTTAGACGGGAATCAGTCTTTTCTTCGAAATGTTCAGATTCAACCCCTTCCTTACCCTTAGAGATTGACTCATCATCTTTCTCACAAGGTTCAAGAATTGGTTTGTGAATAACCTTACCATTACGAAGAGTGGTGACTGATTTGACTTGATCCATGTGTTGACTTCCAGGACTACTTGCATTTGCATTGTATTGCCCTTTGGGATTTTGCTGTGGTTGAGATGGAAACTTACCTTTCTCTTGAAAACTGAGAGCAGATGTGAATTTTGCAAGAGTATCTTTAAAATCTGTTATGCTTTGAGCAAGTTGAGTGTTAATTATCTCTTGCTTTTCAATGAATGCATACAAAGTTTCCTCAAAATTTCTTGTAGGAGGTGGAGCATAAAAAGGTGCATATCCATGGGAATTTTGAAAATTATGGTGTGCTTGAAACTGTGGTGGTGAAGTTTGTGCATTGTCACTCTTCCAACTGAAATTTGGGTGATTTCTCCAACCAAGGTTGTATGTTTGGGAGTATGGGTTGTGATTGGACCTTTCGAAACTGTTTAAAGGATGGGCTTGTTCATGGAGACATTTCTTAAAAGAAGACAAGGTTGGACAGTTATTGGTTGAGTGTTCATTTGTTTCACATATTTGACACATAATGTTTTCAACAGATTTTAATGGACCACTCTTTTTCAATTCAAGTGCCTTGACTTTTCTAGCTAAAGATGCAAACTTGGATTAGAGTTCATAATCTTCCCTAAATTTGTACATATCTCCACTAGATGCATGAGGATGAGTTTTACTAGGTGCCACATAAGTACCTACAGTGTCCCAATTTTGAGCATTTTCATCAGGGTCTTTATCTTCAAAAGTTTCATTGCACATCAATTCAACCATTTATCTATCTCTAGGTGTTAACCCTTCATAAAAATGTGAAACCAATCTCCATGTTTCAAAGCCATGATGAGGGCAAGTACTAAGCAATTCTCGATACCTATCCCAACATTGGTAAAATGTTTCTCCTGGTTTTTGAGTGAAAATGGTGATTTGTCTTTTGAAAGAGTTTGTTCTGTGAGATGGAAAAAACTTCTTTAAAAACTGTTGTTGCATTTCATCCCAAGCACGAATGGATCCTGGTCTTAAATTTTGTAGCCATGTTTTAGCTTTATCTTTTAATGAAAAAGGAAAAAGCTTTAATCTGATGGTGTTCATGCTATAATTTAAATTATTATATGTGTTGCAGACCTCCTCAAATTCTCTTAAATGCAAGTATGGATTTTCTAATTCTAAGCCATGAAAAGAAGGTAAAAGTTGAATAATACCTGGTTTAAAATTAAAATGAGATGCATCGGGAGAAAAAACTATGCCTGATGGTGCACTTGTTCTTGTGGGATTCATGTGGTCTCTAAGTGTTCTAGCATGGTTATTCTCATTATTCTCATTATGAAGTGATTGATTATCTTCTTCTGCCATATTTTCTGAAAATGATGAGGATACCCTACAAAGTCTACCACACTCTCATGCACGTGTAGGAATAGAATAAAAGGAAAAAGAAAACAAAAGAAGAAGAAACAAGAGAAAAGAAACAAAGTTATATACAAGAAAAGTGAAAAGAGAAAATAAAATAACTACTATAATTTATACAAGAACTTACCTCCCCGGCAACGACGCCAAAAACTTGACACGACTAAAAGATTGATGTCTTCTCCCAAGTGCAAGAGTGTCGAAGTAATAAATAACCCAGCAAGACCGGGGTCGAACCACAGGGAGGTTAATTGTACAAATTATAAACAACAACAATTGCAATAACAACAACAATAATAGTAATAACAATAATAGTAATAATAATAACAATAATAATAGTAGTAATAGTAATAGTAATAGTAGTAATAATAATAATAATAATAATAATAATAATAATAATAAAGAAAAAGAAGGAGAAGAAGAAGAAGAAGATGAGAACTTTGAGATGAAATATTAATGTAACAATTAAACAATGATAATAATAAATGTCAAGGTTAGAGGATCCACTAATGGTATGTCAAACAAGTATAGTATAAACTTTTATTATTCAATTGGAAACCACACACAAAGGAGGTTCCAATCAAATTATATATTGTTAACATGATTACATTAGTCATCTTATTCAATTAATGCTAAATTGTTAACATGATTACATAGGTTCCAATCAGATTATATATTGTTAACATGATTACATTAGTCATCTTATTCGATTAATGCTAATACTTGTAAATCTCGTCAAGCATTCATGATTATAACTGATGTTAACAACAAATCAAGTTCCTTTCATAGCTCAGGTGTCGGTTATACCATACAGTATGAACTATGAAAATGCCAAGCATTTGTTGTACCAAGTGTTATACAACATAAATCAAGATTGGTCATTTAACAAGCAAAGTATTAAAGAGTGAACAAGATAATAAATACAAAACATGTTAGTATCAAACATTAAAGTCCATATTAAGTTTACACTATACTTATTCTTATACCATTAGTGTAGCCTTTTCACCTTGACATAATAAACTTAGCTAGACATAATGAAAGAAAGAAAAATAAATAAACAAAATAAAAACATAAATAAGATAAAAGTTAACTAAGAAAATAAAAGGAAATGAAAGACATAAACTTGATATTAATGAAAGCAAAGCATAAGCAATACAAAAAATACAAAGAGAGAAAGGAAGAACATGATCTTGATCTGGAAACCAAGATGCCTAAATACATGGCAAATGCCTCCTTTTATAGGCCAAAATTGGGAACTATTGATTTGATGACTAATTGATGAGTGGGTAGCCAACTCTTGACTTGGTGACAATCCTTATCTTCTCTTGTCTGCCCAAAACGTCATTGATAACATCAAAATTGAAGCCACTTAACATGAAAGTTGTAGGAAATTGTCTCAGCTTTCTTGTGTAAACAATTCAGCTCATTTGGACTCCTAGAACTCCAGATATGGCCAAAATACTGAATAGTGCTCGGGTTGGAGGACATATTCAGGCTTCTTTGTTGTTGCTACAATTTGGACTTGAAGATGGCCTTTTTAGATCTTGGGCTCCATATGAAAGTTGTAGGCCTATGTCTTACCTTTCCATCCATGTAAATTAGACCTAAATCTGAGATCCACAGCTCCAGATATGACCCAATTACCAAGCAGTGTTCCGGTTTGGATTGCACTGACATCTCTTTTCTAATTTTGGCCATCTCTTTATCCTTGCAATTTAAGTTCTTCAAGTCATCAATCTCTTTGCCCTTGCAATTTAAGTTCTTAAAGTCATCAATCAATCCTTTCATTTATGTGATAAGCTTGCATTTAAAATTAACATTTACCACAAATTAAAGGTATCTTATATTATTAGATATGTTATTATAAAACATGCTTTAGTTAAGGAGTTATTGATACTTCAAGTGCAAAATGATGATATAAAACCATGATAAAAATGCACTTTTAAGTACTAATCACATGGTGTTTTAAATTATATGTATATATATTAAAAATAAAAAAATAAAAAAAGACAAAAAAATAATAATCCCAACCCAAGGAAGTTAACCTTAAAAATTAAAACAAACATTTTGTTTTCTTCCAAGAAAAGCCCCATAATTATGTGTTGATACATTGAGCACAAAAGAAAGGTTTATGAATATCTTGTTAAAAGGTATTGAGCAGGTATATAAATTTAACGAGAGTTTGTTTATCTGGATAGATTAATGGAAGTTAAATGATGAATACCTTGCTTTGTGGAATTTGCAAATTGTTTTTCTATTTTAATGCTTTGATTACTAGGGACTAGTAATAAGCTAGTTGGGGGGTGTGATTAGTACTTAAAAGTGCATTTTTTTCAATGTCTTATATCATCATTTTGCACTTGAAGTATCTATAACTCCTTAACCAAAGCATATTTTATAATAATATATCTAATAATATAAGATACCTTTAATTTATAGTAAATGTTCGTTTTAATTGCAGGCCAATATAAGATACCTTTAATTTGTGGTAAATGTTCATTTTAAATTTAGGCCTATCACATAAATGAAAGGATTGATTGATGACTTTAAGAACTTAAATTGCAAGGGCAAAGAGATGACCAAACTTAGAAAAGAGATGCTAGTGGAGTCCACACCGAAACACTATTCGGTAATTGGGTCATATCTAGACCTATAGATCTCAGATTTAGGTCCAATTTATATGGATGGAAAGGTAAGACATAGGCCTACAACTTTCATATGGAGCCCAAGATCTAAAAATGCCATTTTCCAGTCCAAATTGTAGCAACAACAAAGAAGCCCGAATCTGTCCTCCAGCCCGAGCACTGTTCAGTATTTTGGCCATATATGGAGTTCTAGAAGTCAAAATGAGCTGAATTGTTTACACAAGAAAGCTGAGACAATTTCCTACAACTTTCATTAAGTAGCTCCAATTTTGAAGTTATCAATGACGTTTTGGGCAGACAAGAGAAGATAAGGATTGTCACCAAGTCAAGAGTTGGTCACCCACTCATCAATTAGTCATCAAATCAATAGTTCCCAATTTTGGCCTATAAAAGGAGGCATTTGCCATGCATTTAGGCATCTTGGTCTCCAGATCAAGATCATGCTTTTGCTTTCTCTCTTTGTATTTTTTTGTAATGTTTATGCTTTGCTTTCATTAATATCAAGTTTCAACATTGAATCACAATTTCACTACAGAACACATAATTCGACAATGAATGCTAATTCATTGTAGATAACTCAATTTCAGTAGTGAATTATAAATTCACTGCAAACAACTCAACTTCGACAATTAATCCCAAATTCGTTGCAGAACACACAATTCAGCAGTGAATGCTAATTCACTGCAGACAACTCAGTTTCGACAGCAAATCACAGATTCATTGAAGAACACACAATTCGATAGTGAATACTAATTCACTGCAGACAACTCAGTTTTGACAGCGAATAAAAAATTCATTGCAGACAATTTAAATTTAGAAGAGAATCAAAAATTCATTACAAAACATGTCATTCGACAATGAATTTTAATTTGCTGCAAAAGACTCAATTTCTATAGCGAATCACAAATTCGCTGCAAAACGCACATTTCAGCATGAACACATACATACACATGCTGTAACAACCTCAGCACATAAAATGTCATTAAGTTCCAACAAAACACACACATTGAAGTCATCAATTCCAGCATATAATCTTTCAACAAATTCCAGCAGAATACTCACATTGAAAACCATCAATTTTAGCATATAATCTTTCAACGAATTCCAGCAGAACACACATATTGAAAACCATCAATTTCAGCATGTAATCTTTTAACAAATTCTAGCAGAACATACATATGCATGCTGGCTAACCCCATAGTTAAGGCTGACCCTCTACCATGATTTTTTATTTCCATTTTATTCATTTTTCTTTATTAGTTGTTCTAGGAATTGTTCTTATTTCATTTCTGTTTCCTTGTCCTCTTAGTTAATTTCAGTTTCCTTCACAGCCAGCTTAGATCTTAGGTCAATTTTCTTAGGGTTTTCTTCTTCATTTTTGGTTCTAAGTCTTAAGGACAAGATGAGGGGAGTTTCATAACCCATACCTTTTGAATCGAAGTAAGTTTGGGGGAGGTTTGATAGTATTCTTTCTCCTCTCCTGCTGGTTCTCCTCCTTATTCTTTCTTTCACGTTTTATGGGCCCCTTTTCCTTTCCCTTTAGGCAGCTGTTCAATCTTCTCTCAAGGTCTCAACTCTCCCTCACACATTCACAAAGCACTCTCTGCTGGTTTGGTTTAGGTTTTTATTAGGAAGGAGGAAGGGAAAAGCAACATGAAGCTGTACATGTAGCTATTGCAGACAACTTTGGAAAGAGGAAGGGTCACCTTCTCTCTTCTTCTTGTATGTATACTTTTCTTTAAATGAGATGGGGTGTTTGGCATTGATTTAGATGTGTTCTTATCCTTATGTTGGTCTCTCCAAAACCGGTTTTACCCCTTCCTCCTAGCTCTTTAAAATAGTTCAATTTGTTTCCCTAACAATTAATAAAACTATGTCACTACCGATTTAGAAATTGATAGTGAAACCTGCATCGCTGCCGATTTAGAAATTGGCAACAAAAATTATGTGAATCAATAGTGCAAACTGCATCGCTATGGATTCAGGAAATTGGCAGTGAAAAATTATGTCATTGCCGATTCACGAAATCAACAACGAAAATTGCGTTGCTGCTGATTCAAAAATCAGCAGCGCAACTGCGTTGTTGCTGATTTAGGAAATTAGCACCGACGGTAGAGTCATTATATATATATGATCTTTATCTTTTGGGTGTTTACATTATATTAGCATGTATTATAGTTATTACCTCTTAATAAGTGTTTGGATTTACCCCTTCATTAATATTTCCAAGTCTTTAGTTCAGTTAGTAGCAGGATCTTTTGGTTGTATTCTTCTTACTTCTTTGAGTCGGTATACATTGTTTGTTCCTCAAGGCCATTAGTTTATTCTTTATTTATTATTTTTAGATGCTCCATAAAATGATTTTAATTATATTTTGAATTCATTTTGCATTATTTTGAATTCCATAGTATTGGATATTTTGTTTACTCCATAAAATGATTTTAATTACATTTTGAATTCATTTTGCATTATTTATGAAAAATTCATATTTTAATTAATTTATTGAATTCCATAGTATTGGATATTTTGTTTTATGCTGTATTATTTTATGGTTATTATGCTATCAAATGTGTAAGTTCTAAAGCTTAACGTAGGCAAGGCACCTCGAGGTGCTACATTCGTGTTGCTAATCATGGGCCTAAAAATCAGGTCATGACAATAACAAAGATGATACAGGCAGGGCACCTCGAGGTGCTACATTCGTGTTAATCATGGGCCTAAAAATCAGGTCATGACAATAACAAAGATGATAAGGTGGTTTAAAGGATTTAATGAGGGCATAATCAATTTTTGTAATGCTAATAAACTTTTTAAACATTTATCCCAAAGGAAATGGAATATATGTTAATGCTTCCTCATTCTTTTAGTAATTCTATAAGGTTGATTGTTCTGTTTGACTTGGCCATTTGAGATTAATTGCTAAAAGAATGGATGATTTTGTGAAACATTATTTAGTTGGTACGTAGGGAATGGTGAAGATAAGCTTAAGTTAGCGAGAAATGTAGTATTGAGTGGTATTGAAGTGAATGATTGAATATTGGTACTGCTACTATTGACTTGCTAATTAAACCTCTGTTGATTTTACTAATGACCTCTGGGTTGAAAATGATTGGCTTCCACCTGATGTGCTTTGTCATCATTTCTCTTGTTAACAAACCTTATTTTTTTAGCTTTAAAAGTGCTTAAGATTCTTCCTACTTTTACTTCATGCTTAATTTTCTCAAATATAATAACAATATCTATAAAATATTGTGTTGAACTGTCGACCAAATATTCAAAGCATTTGAATACATTTAAGAATAATATGATCATTTCATTTTTTATTAGAGGATGGTAGAATTGATTATTTAAGAATAATAGGATGGTAGAATAATATGCAGCCACTTCACTCCACCTTTGGATGTATTCTTTAATTGATTATTTACTCTTTTTTTTTCATGTTTTCCAAGGTGGAACAAGTTAAAGCCATATCCATTTTGAACTTTTATTGCTTTGTAAAACCATACCCAATCCCTCCAGCTTTAAATATTGGTGTTATCCAGACATATACCAACTCAACGCTATATTATCTAAGTTCTCATAGAAAAAATGGATCAGAAGCTTCTCAATATGGATTACTTCGATCATTTTGTCATAATATACCTATAGATGTGTCATGGGATATTTTTTGCCATTGTATTTGATGAACTCATGTACTTTAAAACTCTTGGGTCTCAATCCACATTTCAACTGCCTTTACTTCACCATAAATGTCTATGCCTTATATTTCTCAAAACTATTTTTCTATTAAATAAAACTTTTTAGAGTCAATTTTTTTTTTTACCATTTTAACCATTTAGGTTTCTTTAGTAGTGAGATCAATAGTCAGATCAATCTAGGCTTATTTGCAAATGGAAAACATGTTGTAAATTAGGACTTAAAAGAAGTGTTTGATGGCCATAGTGCAAAAACAAATGGCCATGATGATATTTTTGGCACGAGTAAGAATTGCAAAAAAGGAGTTAAAGTCGATCAAGGAAAGTAGGCTTAGCCAAGGATTGCTTTACTTGACAGATTAACATAACTCTAAAACACATGAAATTTCTACTATACATGAATACACTGTGGACTAAAAGACAATTCACTATGGACTAAGAGATAATTAACTATGGACTTGCATAATTGCTTCGCTATATATTAGAGAAAACACTGTAAAAACTGTTCCTGTGTTTTTAGTCAAGAATTGCGGCTTGGGGTATAGTCTTCTTTACCACAAGTCGCTGGGTCTAGCTTTGGTAGCCAAACCCAATGCTATTGGGTCTGGTTGACAATCCAAACCCAAAACGCTTCCAAAAAGTATCAATACTGTTAGGCCTTGTCTTTGAGCCAGACCCAACAGATAACATACCGCCTGTAGAGGGTGTTGTTTGTGCTATTTGTAAGCCAAACTTGTAGAAACCATTCTTGTGTTTTTAGTCAAGAATTGCAATTAGAGATGTGGCGTTCTCTACTACAAGTCATTGGGTCTGGCTTTAATAGCCAAACCTAAAGCTATTAGGTTTATAGTTAGTATTTAAAAGTGCATTTTTATCAAGGTTTTATATTAGTATTTTATACTTGAAGTATCAATAACTATTTAACTAAAACATATTTTATAATAATAAGCCTGATACTATAAGATACCTTTAATTTATAGTAAATATTCATATTAAATGCAGGCCTATCACATAAATAAAATGATTGATTATTGAGTTCAACTATTGAAATTAAGAAGACAAAGAGAGGGTGAAGTTTAGAAAAGAGATGATGGTTAAGTCCAAACTGGAATACTATTAAATCATTGGGTCATATCTGGAGCTATAGATTTTGGATTTCAATTTGGTTTATATGGATAAAAAGCTAAGACATAGGCCTAAAACATTCATGTAGAATGCAAGACTCAATTCTACTGTTTGGAAGTCCAAATCTTAGCAACAACGGAGAAGTTCAAATCTGTCCTGCAGCCCAGATACTGTTCAGTGTTCAACCCATATCTCTAGTTCTAGATTTCCAAATGACCTTAATGTTTTTTTATTGGACAGTTCTAGATGTCCAAATGACCTTAATGTTTTTTTATTGGAAAGCTGAGACAATTTCCTAGAACTTTCATGAATGAAGTCTGTTCAAAATCTGATATTCGTAATTTTGTTCTAACAAGAAGATAAGGATTGTCACCAAGTCAAGATATGGCCACCCACTCAATAATTAGTCAATAAATCAATAGTTTCTAATTTTGGCCTATAAAAGGAGGTATTTATCATGCGTTTAGGCATCTTGATTTTCATATCAAGATCATGCTCTTTATCTCTATCTTTATATTTTTGTAATGTTAAAGTTTTATTTCATATTATATTTTTCTTTATCACTTGTTTATGCTTTTCATTTCCTTCACTATACTTATGTTCTTAACTAAAATTTATGCCTTTCATTTCCTTTCCTTTACTTAGTTAACTTTTATCTTATTTATGTTCTTATTTTATTTATTTATGTTTATATCTTTTATTATGTTTAACTAAGTTTATTATATCAAGGTATACAAAATTTCAAATTCAATCATATTTATCATACAACCAAAATAATTGATTCATGTGAAAACTCAACTTGTAATTTTTCCTTATCACCACTACAAACAAGATAGCAAACTAGAGAAATATCTATATATTTTTTTTCTTTTTTGTGAAGATATTATTTATTCTTTGTCTTTAAGTGATTGACTTGATGAAAAGATTAATGTCTTCTTCTAAATGTTGGAGTATCTAAGTAATAAATAACTAAGTAAGACCGATGTCGAACCACAAGAAGATTAATTGTATAATTTGTAAATATTATCAGTTATTTATAATTATAACTTATGTTAACACAGCTGTATTAACATAAATTATAATCGCACCTAACAAAAGAATTGTGTTCCATACAGGTGCTGTCCTAACAAAAGAATGATTACACCTCTTGCCTCTTTTTAAGAAGAAGATATAATCTACTTCTTTACTTGCAATTGTTATTGTCATACAGTGAGAGAAAATACAAACATGGATATTTTCCTGTTGTGTCGAAAGCTTTCACTTTTGTAAAAATTCTTTTCTTGAAGAGAGCAAGGGTATAAAGTAACATTATTGGTTTGCTAGTCCTACATATACAAACTTCAAAAACTGTAACATCAATCAATGAGATTTCAACTTTCAATTTCTCTTTCCGACTATATATTCTCTCTCAGCTAAGTTATCATAGTTCGCGGCGAGACTTTAACAAGCATCAGCTTATAAAGAGGGAAATGCATATTAATTTCTGGAATGATATTAGCTAAATTTCATCTGTCAACTTTTGTTTTAATATGTTATTCATTTTCTTTTGTACATATCGGATATTGTACACAGCTTTACATTTTTTGATCTGATGTTGCAGTTTTGTTTCAGTTGTGTTTAATTTGATTGTTTCAATTCATATATATATATATATATATATATATTTAAAATATCATAGATAATGTCAGAATTTGACCAGACCTCCACATGAAAGTTGTATGTCTCAGCTTTTCAGGAAAAAAACATTGAGGTCATTTGGATATCTAGAACTCTAGATATGGGCTGAACACTGAACAAGATCTAGGCTGCAAGACAAATTCGGACTTCTTCGTTGTTGCTACAATTTAGACTTGAAAATGGTCTTTTTAAATCTTGGACTCCACATGAAAGTTGTAGACCTATGTCTTACCTTTCCATCCGTATAAAGTAGACCTAAATCTAAGATCTACAACTCTAAATATAACCCAAATACCAAATAGTGTTCCAGTTTAGACTGCACCAACATCATTTTTCTAAGTTTGGCCATCTCTTTGTCCTTTCAATTTTAGTACTTAAACTCATCAATCAATCATTTCATTTATGTGATAGGCTTGCATTTAAGATAAACATTTGTCACAAATTAAAGGTATCTTATATTATTAGATATGTTATTATAAAATATGTTGTAGTTAAGGAATTATTGATACTTCAAGTGCAAAATGATGATATAAAACTTTGATAAAAATGCATTTTTAAGTACTAATCAACAAAAAATACTTGGCACTTTCATAACCCAACCGTATAGTATAACCTATACCTGTGCTATGAAAGAAACTTGATTTGTTGTTAAAATAAGTTATAATCATGAATACCTGACAACATTTATAAGTATTAGCATTATTCAAATAAAATAGCTAATGTAATCATGTTAATAATATATAATCCAAGTGGAACCTTCTTTGTGTGTTGTTTCTAATTGAGTAATAAAAGGAGTTTATATTGTACTTGTTTGAAATACCATTAATGGGTCCTCTAACCTTGACATTTATTTTTATTATTATTTAATCTTCACATTAATCTTACAATCTCAAAGTCTTCTTTAACTTATTGTTGTTGTTGTTGTTGTTGTTGTTGTTATTTATAATTTAAATAGTTAACCTCCTAGTTATTCGACCCTAGTCTTGTTGAATTATTTATTACTTTGACACTTCTACACTTGGAAGAAGATATCAATTTTTTGGTCATGCTAATTTGGTTGACAATCCAGACCTAAAACACTACCAAAAAGTGTCAATATCGTTGAACCCTACCTCCCAACCAGACCCAACAAACACTGTAGTGTTTATAGGGGGTGTTTTTTGTGCTATTTATAAGTCAAACATGGTTATTGAGTTGTTGCAGCACGGCCCAAAGGCGTTGGGTCCTACTGGCACCATTAGAGTTTGGTCCTGCCTTAGCTGGACCCAAGATTATAATTGGGTTGTTCAAACAGGACCTAATAGCTTTGGGTCCTGCTAGAACCATTAAAGTTGGGTATGACTATGTGGCTAGACTAGCAACCATAATGAATTAAATGTCTTGGTCATTAAAGCTGGGATCCAAGACTATAATTTTGTTTTTGCTTTTTCATATGGGTATGACTATGTGGCTAGACTAGCAACCATAATGAATTAAATGTCTTGGTCATTGCTTTCTCAAAATAACTTGATTGTACTGTAGACATGTATAGAGAGTTTGGTTCTGCCCCCGCAGGACCAAAATCTGTAATTTTTTTTCTTTTTCATATAGGTATGATTGAGTGGCCAAACCCAGCAACCATACCTAATTAAATTTCTTGACTATTGCCTTCTCAAAACAAATTGATTGCACTGTGGACACACACATACACTCTTTCCCTTTATCGACAAGGAATTAAAGTTAATCAATGCAAGAAAGTGGTAAGATCAGTAACATCAGTATAGTAAGATTGAAAAAAAAAGGAAAAAAAAAAAGCAAAACAATTGATTTCCTTTGGTGGACGAATTGAGAATCCATGTAATAATATATGTGAGAATTAAATCCCTTATGTCGCTCTATACCTCTGCATATTGTAAATATATATCTTCTTCACTATAGTACAACACTACCATTGAATATTAATGGAATGTCATTGATCAATAAGGATGATTGCCTTCTCTAATTTAAATTTATTTTTTGAAATAAATTGATGAGATTTTTTATATTATACAAAAGTTAGGTGATGATAATTGTTTTCCAATATCGGGTTGGGTTGAATTTTCCAATTAAATTATTAATTTTGCATTGTAAAAGTTTTTTGAAAAAAAATGGACAATTTTGAAGGTTTTTTTTATTTCAAATTTTTTTATGTTTTTGTATTTTTTTTAAATGTGGATATTTTGTTTGGCTGCAACACCAGACCTGAGAAATTTCCAAATTTTAATTTTTTTCTTTGCTTTAAAGTAATATTTTTTTCATGTTTTTATATTGTTTCACTTTAGTGTATATTTTTTAAATATTTTTTATTTAAGATTGTATTTGGTTGTAAAATGAGACTAAAGAAATAAATATGAATTTAGATTAAATACTACTACTATAAAAAATACGTAAATTTTAATTTTAAGGGTAAAATCAATTATTATTATTATTATTATTATTATTATTATTATTATTAACTCGGGTATCGCATCCCCTTGCTGACCCATGAGGCTCGGAAGGTCCACCTAACCTATAGTTTTAAAAATACTTTGAAATTTTTTTTTAAAATTTTTAATTTTGTTCTCTAATATTATCATATTAAAGTTGGTAGAGCTCTCAAGAATGTTTTGGTATTATATAAGGGATTTTCTTTTGGGTAATAGAAAATATTTTAATTTTATAACATTAGTGCATGAGATTTAAAGTTTTATCAATATTTTATTATCTTAGATTTTTTATGCAATAGTTTTGAATTATATATATTATTAAATACATAAATAAATTATGTGTTCGGTCCAGTCCCTTATAGTAATCATTCAAGTTGGGTCTTGCCAGGAGCAGCATTCAAAATTGTTTTAGATCTTGACGTATGTAAGACTTGATTGGGTGTTGGATTCTGCATGGTACAGGACCCAAAATAACTTCGGGTCTTGCAGGGTTTAGAACTTAATTGGGTGTTAGGTCCTGTACGATGCAGAACCTAATTGGTTGTTGGGTCTTAATGTGTATTTAATCTAATTGGTTGTTGGGTTATGGTCATATTCAATTAAATTTCTTTGTCATTGCCTTCTCAAAATAAATTGATTGTACTATGGACATGCACATGCACGTTGAATCTAATTGGTTGTTGGGTTATGGCCATATCTAATTAAATTTCTTTGTCATTGCCTTCTCAAAATAAATTGATTGTACTATGGACATGCACATGCACTCTTTCCATTTGTCGACAAGGAATTAAAGTTAATCAATGCAAGAAAATAGTAAGATCATTAACATTGGCATAGGAAGATTGTAAATATATATATATATATATATATATAATTTCCTTTGGTAGACGGATTGGGAATCCATGTTATCACGTATGTGAGAATTTAATCTCTCATACCCCTCCACACCGCTACACAATGCCTTATAAAATTATAAACTTCAACCCTAAATTAAATGCAAAATATTAGTATTATACTTTTGAATAAAATTACAAATAAAAAAAAATTAAACAAAATCCAAGTACAAAAGAGAGTTGCAGTGAAGATAGAAGGAGAATCCTAAATCTAAGAAACAAAATAAAGATGCAGACACCATCAACTCAAAGGTCAGAACAATGAAAAAAATTCTTCTTGATTTCCTCGATGTTATTTGTTTACTCGAAAAAATTCCTTTTTTATTGTTATTAGATTAGATGTATGTATTATTTTTTAAATATTAAAAAAAAGACTGTATTGAGATTGTTTAGATAAAATTTTGAATTTTCATTTTTAAATGAAAATAATTTTTTTATATATTTTTGTATGGTTTTTTTAATTATTTTGAGATTTTGTTTGGCTGTAAAGTAAGACCTAAGAAAAAAACTATTAAATTTACAATAAATATTACTACTATAAAAACTAAACATAGATTTTGATTTTTCAAGTAAAATCAATTATTATTATTATTATTATTATATCAATTATTATTATTATTATTATTATTGACTTGGGGTCTGATATCCCCTTTCAAACTTAAAAAACTGAGGCCTGAAAAATACACCTGCCTATAATTTTAAAAGTACTTTGAAAGAAATTTAAGTTTTTTCTTGTATGATCATATTAAAGTTGATAAAATTCTTAATAAATTTTTTATTCATATAATATACTTTATAAATTTTTAATATTATATTGATATTGTTTAGATAAAATTTTGAATTTTCATCTTTAAGTGAAAATAAATTTTTTATATATTTATGTATAGTTTTTTAATTATTTTGAGATTTTGTTTGGCTGTAAAGTAAGACCTAAGAAAAAAACTATTAAATTTACAATAAATATTACTACTATAAAAACTAAACATAGATTTTGATTTTTCAAGTAAAATCAATAATAATTATTATTATTATTATTATATCAATTATTATTATTATTATTATTGACTTGGGTCTGGTATTCCCTTCCAAACTTAAGAAACTGAGGTCTGGAAGATACACCTGGCCTATAATTTTAAAAGTACTTTAAAAGAAATTTAAGTTTTTTCTTGTATGATTATATTAAAGTTGGTAAAACTCTTAATAAATTTTTTATTTATATAATATACTTTATAAATTTTTAATATTATATAAGAGACGTAATTAGATGCTGGATGTTACCCTGTGCACAATCCAAAATTTCTCCGGACCCTACCTAGCACCATGAACCAATTAGATCCTTTTGCCATCAAGATCCAACATTTTCGGACTCTTTTATAACTAGGATAAAACATTATCCTTTTTATTTTGTTTCAGAGTTTTTTTTTTAGAAATTTGATTATTAGCAAAGGGCGGGACACGTAGCTAATATTCTATATTACATGTTCGACGAGCACTTCATCGATGGCTTATACCTGCGGCCTCTGAAGCCAATTGCCACCCTCATCTCCCTTAAAGCACCATGTTTTTCAACTTCTAATTCATATGCATCTCAAGATCGACCAAGCAAGGGTTAATGCTGTGTAGTTGAAATAGAGTTATCGGTAAGCTTTGGCTAAATAGCTAGCCTAAGATAAGAGGCAATAAAGTAGAGCCAGCGATGCGAAGGGGGACCCAAAACTGGAGCTTTTTAAGCACGGTCTAAAACAAAGGAGGCAGATGCAAATACATGAATGAAATGAGATATTGGAACCAGTGCAATGGGCGTACTACTAGGGTTTGATTATTTGCACCAAGAAGACCCGGGAAAGAGCCCACATTTCAGGAGCGCGTAAAACTAAATCAAATTCTAGGGCAAGCCATTCCAAAGGAAGTATGGAAGTTGGTACGTGGAAAAACTCCATTGCTTAAATGAAGACGAAGGATCTTCTAATTGAACAAGAGAGGCTCTTGCCTCAAAGAAAGAGCGCTGGGGAGGGTCGGAGGGAGGGTTTAAAAAACAAAGGCTTATGTACCAGCGCCCATATAAAGGAACGATTAGGGTGTATTTTCAATATCAAGCGTACGAAAATGCTTTCTGATAAGATGTTTGAAGACTTTAATTTGTCGAGCCAGTAGCTTTAGATAGGGCACCAATTGGTTTTTTTAAAGCTGTCCTTAAAAGGGTCAATGCTCTTAGTTTGAGCATGGCAACAAGGGGCAACACCTTCTCTCTTTAAGTTTAGAACAACAGAGGAATAAAGAAAGGTTATATTCAATAATGTAGGAGTATATGCCCAAATATATATATATTCTTGTATGCGAACGAACCTATGTTGATTTTAGAATTTGCATTAATTAAGTATAAAGCTAAAAGTTGTGACGTTTTCATCATACATAAATTTATTGTTCATTATTTTATATTTTATTATGAATTATAATAGTGCTATTTAAAAAAAAAATTAATTTGATCTTCAAATTTTTTTACTACAATTTAGCTATTTTGAGTCCAAATTAGAGTCCAACTGCATTTTTTTTTTATTGAGAGGGTTGGACTGAAAGATACAGGACTAAAATATAAAAATTGGGTAAAATAGATGGAGGTGCAAATCTCTTTGTGAAGTACATTTTTGTCCCAAAAGTTTTTTTGCTAGTAGGTGACTAGTCCTTTGAAGTTTGCAAAAATTCATTTCAATACTAAGCCTCATTTTCATCATTTTTTAGTTCTTAGTAGATGAGAGGAGAAAGAAAAAATGACTAGAATCCGGTCTAGAGAGTAAAAATAATCTCAGCCACCAAAACATTATATTTTTGTTCCAAATGGTTTCATATGATGAGAAGAGTTTGACATAGGTGTTTTTTTACCTTGCAAGTGCCTAAAAATCCAGATTTGAGATCGAGAAGAAATTGGTTTCTGAGTTGCTTCTTGGTTTTGGACAAGTTTTTTGTTGTTTTAGAGCTTAAAGATTGGCTTCACATGATTATTAGGGTATTTTCTAGGTGTTTTGGGTTGGAAATCAGTGAAAGATGAATTTTTAGAAGGAAAAACCTAGGCACCCTAATTTTCTAACTACCATAATGGTCAAAATCTGAGTATGCTAAACAATATATAATTATTTTTTTTGATTGAATTGGGGTATAAGACATTATTTTTTTTTAAAAAAAGGTTTGCATAATTGGGCCTAACTTTCGATAACAATAATAATAATTACAATGATAATAATAATAGTAATAATAATAGTACTAGTGATCATGATAATGAAAATGCTAACCTTCTTTTTATTGTCTTTTTATAGGGTTAGTGTAGCGTGCAGGTTTGCTAGGGTGATTAGTACTTAAAAGTATATTTTTATCAAGGTTTTATATCATCATTTTGCACTTGATATATCAATAACTCCTTAACTAAAACATGTTTTATAATAACATATCTAATAATATAAAATACCTTTAATTTGTGGTAAATGTTCATTTTAAATACAAGCCTATTACATAAATGAAAGAATTGATTGATGAATTTAAGAATTGAAATTGAAAGGACAAAGAGATAGCCAAACTTAGAAAAGAGATGTCGGTGCAATCCAAACTAGAACACTATTAGGTAATTAGGTAATATCTGGAGCTATAGATCTCTAATTTAGGTCTACTTTATATGGATGGAAATGTAAGACATAGGCCTATAACTTTCATGGAAGCCCAAGATTTAAAAATGTCATTTTCAAGTCCAAATTGTAACAATAACGAAGAAGTCTGAATCTGTCCTACAGCTCAATCACTATTCAATGTTTGGCTTATATCTAGAGTTTTAGAAGTCCAAATAACCTCCATTTTTTTCTTGGAAACCTAAGATAATTTTCTATAATTTTATGTTTTCAAGTAGTTCCAATTCTGACATTGTCAATGACGTTTTGGGCAAATAAGAGAGGACAAGGATTATCACCAAGTCAAGAGTTGGTTACCCACTCATCAATTAGTCATCAAATCAATAGTTCCCAATTTTGGCCTATAAAAGGAGGTGTTTACTATGTATTTAGACATCTTGGTATCCAGATCAAGATCATGCTCTTGTTTTCTCTCTTTGTATTTCTTATGTTTTGCTCTCATTAATATAAAATTTATGCCTTTCATTTCCTTTCCTTTACTTAGTTAACTTTTATGTTCTTATTTTGTTTATCTATTTTACTTTCTT
>NW_011500512.1:19609-21366 GCF_000495115.2 Populus euphratica
TCTTGCCGAGTTATTTATTACTTTGACACTCCTACTCTTGGAAGAAGACATTAATCTTTTGGTTGTGCCATAGGGTAACCCAGGTTGTTTTATGAGTTGTCTTTTTTTTCCTCTAATTGAACATGACTTTTTCCCCCATCAATTTCTTCCACATACAGTAAAAAAAATAATTTCAGAGAAAAATCATGTTATTAAACTTTATAAAATCTATGGACATGTTCACAGTTTTGGTTGGTTGACCTAATTCTAAAGTCTGGTGGGTTTAATGTTTTTTTTTTGTTTTTCAAAATCTTAGTATTGGATAGGTGTTTAATTTAGCGATCATGTATTTTTTTTTATCATATAGTTAAATAAAAAATTAATTTAAAAACAAAACAATTTATAATCTGCTAAAGTCAATAATTTAGTTCACAGGTTCAGCGTGCTAGCCCAAATAACCTAATTCACAAGTTTAATGAGTTTACCCGCTGGATGAATATTTTTTTTTGTCCTTAAATATTAGATTGGTTAGAAAATGAACTACATGATTTAATTTTTATTGCTTTCTATAGGGTTATCACTGTTTCAAATAAATATCTATTTTTAGGCTGGTATTTAATTTTATAAGCATATATTTTAATCATACAATTAAAAAATAATTTTATTAAGAAATTATTAAACTTAATATAGTTCATCACATGTGTCACTAGAGGACTGAGATTAATCAAATTTATTATTGTTTCAATATTTTTTTTTAAAAAAAGGTGTCATCTTAAAGTTTTGTTAAAAGTTAAGCTATGTTTTACCGGCCATTAAAATTGCATTTGAACCAATTAAATCATTTAATTTAATTCTAGTTAATTCCCATGCGATTTAGTTGGAAACTCATATTAGGTAAAAAGCTAAGTCTGGTCGCAAGATTAATCCATTAAATTAGGTTTAATAATACAATTAAAATTTTTTCTACTTTTAATATTTCTTTTTAAATTAAAAAAAAACTATTTAACTCGTGGTGAAACCCATCTTAATGAACTAGTTTTGTATCTCTTTAGTGATTAGTCTGCTAGTTTCTTTGAACTCACCAGGTCTTCTCATCAACAAAAAGAGTTTGGAGTCACAAACAAGATTTTGCGTAGTTAACCAATATATCAATTTTATTATGAATAATATTCTTTAGTATTTACTTTGGCAGTTCATATTGTGAGCACATGATCTTCTATATACAGTTTGTATACAAAAGATCATCCAAATTATAGTTAACTTAGGATTTGATCTCTGAAACAATATAAAAAAATTACCTAGTTACTAGAAATCATGACCAATATATATATATATATATTTCTTTATGCCATTAATTATTTTCCTTTATAGCCCTAATACCTAGGGGTGTTCACGGTTCGGTTCGGTTCGGTTTAAACTCAAAAAGCTAACCGAACCGAATTACATTAATTTTATGAAATATTAACCGAACCGGACCGAAAACCGGTTCAAATCGAACCGGTCCGGTTCGGTTAAATCCGGTTTTTTTGGCAAAAAACCGGGAAACCTAATCCCATCATCCAAATTTTTCTTATGGTAAGGAGAAAACACAGGCACAGAAAACAGATGGATTTTACAACACCTTTTGCATGAAAGGCAAATAAATTCAAGACAAAAACTTCCTTTATGGAGCCAGATGAAGGATAATTATCTTTAATATATATCCAAAACAACTCCTCCATGGTTTTCATTGTCATTAGTCCCATCGATCTCAACCATTACCACCAATACTTACCACC
>NW_011500512.1:22332-29734 GCF_000495115.2 Populus euphratica
TAGTAGTAGTAGTAGTAGTAGTAGTAGTAGTAGTAGTAGTAGTAGTAGTAGTAGTAGTAGTAGTAGTAGTAGTAGTAGTAGTAGTAGTAGTAGTAGTAGTAGTAGTAGTAGTAATAATAATAATAATAATAAAGAAAGAGAAGAAGAAGAAGATGATGAGAACTTGGAGATGGAAAATTAATGTAAGGATTAAACAATAATAATAACAAATGTCAAGGTTAGAGGTTCCACTAATGGTATATCAAACAAGTATAGTATAAACTCTTATTATTGAATTGGAAACCACACACAAAGGAGGTTCCAATCAGATTATATATTGTTAACATGATTACATTAGTCATCTTATTCAATTAATGCTAATACTTGTAAATCTCGTCAAGCATTCATGATTATAACTTATGTTAACAACAAATCAAGTTCCTTTCATAGCTCAGGTGTCGGTTATACCATACATTATGGGCTATGAAAGTGCCAAACATTTGTTGTACCAAGTGTTATGTAACATAAATCAAGATTAGTCATTTAACAAGCAAAGTATTAAAGAGTGAACAAGATAGCAAATATAAAACATGTTAGTATCAAACATTAAAGTCCATATTAAGTTTACATTATACTTATTCTTACACCATTAGTGTAACCTTTTCACCTTGACATAATTAACTTAGCTAGACATAATGAAAGAAAGCAAAATAGATAAACAAAATAAGAACATAAAAGTTAACTAAGTAAAGGAAAGGAAATGAAAGGCATAAACTTAATATTAATGAAAACAAAGCATAAAAAATACAAAGAGAGAAAGGAAGAGCATGATCTTGATCTGGAAATCAAGATGCCTAAATGCATGGCAAATGCCTCCTTTTATAGGCCAAAAATGGGAACTATTGATTTGATGACTAATTGATAAGTGGGTGACCAACTTTTGACTTGGTGACAATCCTTATCTTCTCTTGTCTGCCCAAAACGTCATTGATAACGTCAAAACTGGAGCCAGTTGCAAACATGAAAGTTGTAGGCAATTGTCTCAGCTTTCTTGTGTAAAAACTTCAGCTCATTTGGACTTCTAGAACTCTAGATATGGCCAAAATACCGAACAGTGCTCGGGCTGGAAGACAGATTCGGGCTTCTTTGTTGTTGCTACAATTTGGACTTGATAATGGCCTTTTTAGATCTTGGGCTCCATATGAAAGTTGTAGGCCTATGTCTTACCTTTCCATCCATATAAATTGGACCTAAATCTGAGATATATAGCTCCAGATATGACCCATTTACCGAACAGTGTTCCGGTTTGGATTGCACCGACATCTCTTTTCTAAGTTTGGCCATCTCTTTATCCTTGCAATTTAAGTTCTTCAAGTCATCAATCAATCCTTTCATTTATGTGATAGGCCTTCATTAAAAATAGACATTTACCACAAATTACAGGTATCTTGTATTATTAGATACATTATTATAAAACATATTTTAGTTTAGGAGTTATTGATACTTCAAGTGCAAAATGATGATATAAAACCATGATAAAAATACACTTTTAAGTACTAATCACTTCGCCCTATGTAATTAATAAGTTATTAACAAATAAATGAGATATTAACTATAAGTAAAACTATTAATCAATGTTTTACTATAGGGCAAGCTATTATACACTGTGAATGTTTTTACTGTGAATTGCATTGTTTTA
This sequence comes from Populus euphratica, assembly GCF_000495115.2. Lineage (NCBI taxonomy): Eukaryota > Viridiplantae > Streptophyta > Magnoliopsida > Malpighiales > Salicaceae > Populus > Populus euphratica. Next base: position 24,011 of record NW_011500512.1, read on the forward strand.
TACTATAGCATAGATATTATACACTTTGAGTGTTTTTATTGTAGAATGCCATGTTTGAAGAGGGCATGATGAAGTTGTCGCCTACAAGCCCAAAGCGCTAGGTTGGAGGCATGTCCACTGGAGTTGCAGACACCTGGTGCTTGGTTGTCAGGCCTAGGTATTAGGTATGCCATACCCGCGTGGACGCACCCTAAACTGCAACCACCTAGCGCTTAGTTTGCCATGTCTTTGGCGTTAGGAGCATGCCCGAGTGCCTGGCTGCAATACCAGGGCGAATGGGTTTACAGTCTCAGGACTAGGGTCTATAGACCCGAGCACCTGGCTTGCAAACCCGCGCGAGGCTGGATCGGTAGATCTTAAAGAGAAGAAAAATGAAAAAAATTATTATTATTATTGTTAAAAATATTGTTATTTGTTTTATAATTCAATGTATTCATATCAAAGATATTATTATTTATGTTATGAATATTATTATTTTTACTATAATTAAAAGTATTAATATAGAAAATATTATTATTTGTGCTATAAATATTCTTGGGTTTCTTAATATAGTTATTTGTGTTATAAATATTTTTATTTCTTATAATTCAAAGTATTCATATTAAAAATATTATTATTTGTGTTAAAATAATATTATTTTTATTATAATTCTAAGTATTAATATAAAAAAATATTATTATTTGTGTTATACATATTCTTTAAACTCTTAATATAATTATTTGTGTTGTAAATGTTATTATTTTAATTTTAATTCTAACTATTCATTTCAAAAATATTATTATTTATGTTAGCAATATTCTTGGGTTTCTAAATATAATTATTTGTGTTATAAATATTAGTATTTGTATTATAATTTAAAGTATTAATAAAAAAATATTTTTATTTGTAGTACAAATATTATTATTTTAATTATATTTCTCTTGGGTCCTGCGTTAGGACCCAAGAGAAATGGTTTTTGCCACTGCTAAACCCATTAGCATTAGGTTCTGCCCCATTAAGACCTCCCTAACCTAACATTATTGGTTCTGCATCAGGATTCAATCTCTTGAATCCTTTGTCAAAACCCATTTTCTTGGGCTATGTCAAGACTCAAAGCACTTAGGTTCGATATTAGGATTCAAGGCTAAAGAGTCTTGTTTCAGGACCCAAAGTTATTGGGTCTTAGATTTCTAAATATAGTTTTTTTATTATAAATATAATTGTTTTTATTATAATTAAAGGGAAAAGATATTATTATTTTTTTATAAATATTATTATTTATATTATAATTAAAAGTATTAATATTAAAAATAGTATTATTTGTGTTATAAACATAATTATTTTTATTATAATTAATATTATTAATAAAATAATTAATAAATTTGAAAAAATTATTATTATTAATATTGAAAAAAAATTATAGATTTGATTTGAAGTGTAAAATTAATAATAATTATTATTTTAAAAACTATTATTATTATCAAAGAAAAATTATAATTTTTTTAAAAGATTAAAAAATAAAAATTTTGAAAAATAAGTAAAATATTATTATTAATATTATAAATATTAGTATTGGGTTTAATATTACAGTGAGATTCAATGCTTTTAAATCTGATATTGTAGCAATATTTTTGGTCTATATCATTCTAGAGGTGGTGATAGATTCTTTACTATTTACATGAATAGTATGGTATTTGTTTTTCATTTCACTTTTTTTATTATTTTTTTTAATTTCATGCTATAATATTTACTTGATTTTTAATTTGTCTTTATAAATTATTTTGATTGATTTATTTTGTATGAAATTATTACAATATCAAACAAACATATCGATATTTGATTTGTATTCTATTTTATGAGCGTTTATTTTAATTGTATAATTAAGTAAAAAATAATTTTAAAAAATAAAGTTTTTAAACTCATGACATTCACCACTGAATCATGGATTTAATGGTTTAAGTTATGAAAATCTAATCGATACAATATATCATCATCTTCTATTTTTTTTAAACCATCTTGAATTTTTATTTAATTATTCATTCGGATTTTCTTTCAAACTATCAAGACAACTAAGTTATGTCAGAGTAATTTTTACTAAAATTAAATAATTCCATTCAACTAAGTTTCATTTTAAACCCGAGTTAAATAAGAAAATAATTTCATTTTAAACCCGAGTTAAATAAGAAATCAAACTAAAAATTTAAAAAATTAACTTGTTAATCTAAATTTAATAATAACATCAAATAATTCCATACTAGTTGGATTGCTTGGGCGCTACTGCTGGCAATTTTGTAATAGCTTTCTTATCAATTATAAATTCATGAAACCTAAATCACATAACAAAAGGGAAAACAAAGAACTTTCCTAGCATACAAGTAAGATATGGATTAATTAAAATGTAATGAATGCAGTGGTTAAACAATAATATTTTTAATTCAAAATATTTGTCATCCAATAATTCTAGAATAAAGAAGCACTTAATAAATTAAAAAGAGTTGGATATAACAATGCTAGCAAAAGTTAAGTCCAATGTTGTTAAAGAAAGTGAGTTTTAGAAAAAGCTACTAAACAATATCCAGGGCATGCATGGCATGATGTTCTTAGCTACATGTCCTGTAGATAAAAAATGAATCATCAAGCAACTAAAAAAAAAAAGTTTGAGCAAAAAGATTAGAAGCTTCGTATTTTTTGAAAAAAGATCTCAAGGGTAAAAGATTTCAATGTATGTCATCACAATATATATATATATATATATATATATATATATATATATAATTAATTAATTAATTAATTAATTAATTCTATGGCATACAAAAAGAACTAGAAATGAAATTAAATCATCAATGTCACCAAAAGTATCTATAGCATGTTAATCCTCTGATTCGTTAAAGCTTAAAAATAGTTGTTCGACAAATCAAAACAGAGATTCCACCATGCATTATATTAATCTCTCACTATATAATAGAGCAATGAAACCACAAAACACAATTCAAATACAAATCATTTGATATTCAACTGATATCCAAAAACCTAGTGCCACTACACTAAAAGTAAAGACATAAAAAAATAATAGTTGCTTTAATAAATAAATTATTCTTAAATAATACTAATCCATAGCAGCACAAAGCTAACAAAAACATACATAATTGCCAATAAAGCAAGTCTATAGAATGTTTTCTTGTAATATCATAAATGAGAATGCAAGAAGGAAACAAATATGACTGCAATCATGGTTATCAAGTAAGATAAATGAAAATTTCTTAGGAAGGTTTAAATAACTTATTACGACTTTAAAGATTTTGAGCAAAAGAAATTGTCAGCATAGTCCTCAACTAGCAAAAACAATGAATAAATTATGTTAAAAAAAAAAGATATGGTAAAGCATGAATTTGAGAAGCCATAATCCAGCAAAGTGATTGATCTAACTAAAATAATATAGACTAAAGAAAAAGAATTCTATGCAAGTTAGTTGTCAAGACAATAGTTAAGTCAAAGGAATGTAAGTTGACTTCAACCAATTAAAGCTAGATAGAATATATTGCAAAAAGTCAGAAGCCTACGCAAAACTTAGTAGTGAAATAGCATATGAAATGTGGTTATCTCAACAACTAAGACTGAAAAAAAAAGAGCAAGATGTTGTCGTTGATTTAGTAGTAAATTATTGTGGATCGAAGGTATAAGAAAAATAAAAAGATAAACAAAAATAAACCAAATATGCAATGACAATCAATAGAGTTAAGATCTAGATTATTCCCTATAAAGTTACATTTGACAAAACAATCTACAGTCGAATCTTATCGATAAAAAATATCAGTTACAAAATAAAAGTAAGACTATTATGCAAATCAACAAATATCTAGCAACAACCTGTTTCAATAAAGAAATTTTAATCCTTTAGAAATAATGCTAGAAAGGCAAGATAATTTAAGTTTCACACTCTTTTCTTCTTAATTCCATATTCAAAGGCATAAAAAGAAGAAACTGAAAAACAAACCATCGAAATAACCAACAAAAAAAAAAACTTAGCATGTATGAAATGAAATAGTCAAGGCCTATATCTTTTATTTATATCAACTCCCCCCACCCCCTATTTTTCTTTTATCAAGTATATATATCTTGTTGGATCCAAAGTGTGTATGGATCTAAAAGTGATGTCATTTTCAAAGGCTAAATACAAAAGTATAAATTCTGTTGAATTCTCAGAACATGAGAAAACAAAATAACCTTGCAATAAATGGAGAAAAAAAAGTATCAAATTTATGAAGTATAGGTCCCTATATAGAGTTGATTAAAACATGCAAAAATAACAACACACCTAGCACCTCCAACTATTAAAACAAAACAAAAATGTGATAAGGCAAGATAAGGACACAAAAATTATTTATCATGTAATATATGAAACTTATTCACTCGAATGAAAATACCTGAAGCAATGCACTTTTATAATATAAAGATAAATACAACAATACACTAATTCAAATATTTCAATAATATAAACACTCACACATGAATACCATCCACTTATGGAAGAAAAAAAACTTTTAAAAAAATGGTTGATTAAGATCCACTAAATAATGCAATAATTTAATCCTAGATGGTTCAATAATTATGGGCACAATAACTAAAAGATATACCATAAATAAAAAGGAAAAAAACCAATAAATATATTAGTAGTAATTAGAATCAATTAAGATTAAACTATGGTTATAATTAACAATCACATTAAAAATTTTGTTTCATATTGCCTTCATTATTATCTCAAAAACAATCCATGAAAACTAAAAAGAAATTAAAATTGTGAATGATAAAAAAAAATCCCCCCCCCATAAAGATTTAAAATCATATTTTAAAGTTTATATAAACTGTAGTTATATATATGTTCAAATCCTAGCTTATCTGTTGATTGAACTTCAATCTAAAATAATTTATGAATTATTTATACTTTCAAATATTTAACTTGAGCATTTAGATCCAAATTGAAAATAAGCATTTAATAAAAAAGAAATCCAATAAAATTGTTAGGAAAGCTTAACAAAATCACTGACCTGGCCTCACCAAAGAATCTCTAATTTCTCAAGCTTTTATATATATATATATATATATTTTCTCTATATTCTCTAACCTCCAATTTATAAACGAGAAGTTATAAAAAAAAATTACTAAATAAACTATGCATTAGTTGACAAAGCATTACCACTACAAACATCCAAATGTAAATTTTAAGAAATAGATCCTTGCCAACATTCATTTCACTTCAAAAAACAAAAACCCAAGAAACAATATATATGATATTAATAGATTCAAAGATTCCATTTTCTATTAATTCAAAGATACCCGAAAGATGAATAATCAAAATCAATAGTTTTTCTTACCCGACTTGGCCTTCCTTGCTTCTCTTTCTCATGTCTTCAACTCCTAAAAAAAGATTAAAGACAAATCAACCATAATTACTGTAAAAAATTCAAAAAACCATCTTTTAAAAATGCCTTAACTTCAAACAAAATGATGTTCATGTATGAAAGAAAGCCAACTCTTAATCAAAAACAAAACAACTCCAAAATTAATTGATTAAAATGAAACGACTAAGATGAAAAGAGAGAGCTAGTGTTGCTTATGTGAAAAGGGAAGAAAGAAAAATTGATTTGCCTTTGTCATTTGGTGAGAGAGAGGGGGGAAAAAGGAAAAAAAATATGGTGCTAGTTGATCCATGTCTTCCTAAAATAAATAAATAAATATATATATATA
>NW_011500512.1:29765-40580 GCF_000495115.2 Populus euphratica
TATATATATATAGTTTTATTTGTAGTTTTAGGTAACAGCTTGTGAGAATTAAGGAGAAATTGAAATATTGTATCAATCCACAATAAAAACAAACATGATCACAGTAAATAAATGATTTAAAAAAAAGGGATTGCCTGTAAACCAAAAAGGAATAGAGAATTTTCAATATGTGGTCAAACCAATAAAAAAGAGCATAATATGTTAGGCAATGACATCACAAAGAATGCAAAATCTTGTATGAATCAAATATGATACTATTTTCCAAGCATAGCAAACCACAACAACTCTCTCAACATTGCAGAGAGCAATGTGAAAGTATATAGGTGTCATTAATGATGCTACACAGGGACGGAGGCAAAGGGGCAAGTAGGGGTCCAGACCCCCTAGTACAGTTTAAATTTTTTCATTAGGTAATTAAAGGTGAGTTGGAAGTGTCATATTTTTTTTATTTTAAAAAAGATAGCTTTATCAATAGTAATTAAATATAACTTTACTTTTGATTTTTCATTTACTCTTGATGGACGTGGAAAGAAAAAAATATAAGGTCATTATCTTATGTAGCCCTAATATAAATATAGCAATCAATAAAAACACAAATCATAAGTAAAATTTTTCTATAAAAAGATTGAAGTAGAGCCACCAATTAATTTATCTTTTATCAAATAAAACAAGGTAAATTAAATTTAAAATCTATTTTTATTTTGTTTTGAGATGTTTGTTAATAATTTGATGAGATTGTTTTGTATAATTCTACCATTTTTGCTTATTGTTTTCTCAAATCTGTTAGTTCTATCAATTGTTTTTTGAATTCTTGTTATGGTGATTTTTTAATTAATTAGATATATTTTATTGGTTTGTTTTGACTATGTTTAGATTTTTTTTTATGTTTTGTTTTAAGTAAAGCCACCAAAATTATTAATTTTTTCTCACGATATATATTTTGATTTTAGAACATGTCATCCAATCATATACCCAATCATCTAAAGTTAAAGAACATGTCATCAATAACTGATTTATATCGAGGATTGGTTGAAACAAAAAAATCAATAATTTATCCACTAGTTGACAGGTTGATTCTATTTATTTTGACTCTTTCTGTTTCGACAACAACTACTGAATAAGCTTTTTAGCGATAAAAATGCTAAAACAAAACTTCGCAATCAGATGGAGGATAATTTTCTTGTAAATTATTTGATTGTCTATATAGAAAAAAAAAATGCTGAAAGATTCACAATTGATATGATAATCGATAATTTCTATTCTGTGAAAGAACGACAAACACAATTAAAATAAATATGTAAGAATTATTTTTTATTATTTTTTGCTTTATTTCAAAGTTTATCAAACATAAATAACGCTTCATTTTAGCTAATATTTCTTATATACTTTGTATGTTTATATTTGATAAATATAAAGACCAACAACATTAAAGTGATGAATACATTATAAAGATGAAATTAACTTGATTGCTTTAATTCAATTTGGTATTGCTCCAAACCTTTTACCTTATAATAAAATCATTATATGTTTGTAGTAAGTTATTTAAATAAAACTAAATTATGCATATAATAAATTAAAACAAATATTATATCTTATTGTATTAATTTTGACCCCTCTAATAAATAATCCTAACTCCACCCCTTAGGCTACAGTCCCACTTATTTAATATTATAGCAATCAACTCTCTTTATATTGACCAGAAATGAGCATGAAAAAAAAAAAACTAAATAGATTGTTCTAATTTATAGTCTCATGAGTCTAAATAAATAGTATTTTTTTAACATGATTTAATTTTTTTTCTTAATAATAACTTAAATAGTATTTTTTTAACTTGATTTAATTTTTTTTCTTAATAATAACTTGAAAATTTTCAAGCGGCAAACCTTTAAACTTGTTTGAAATAAAGTATATTATTCTCCGTTTGAGTTTAGCATTTTGAAATTGAATGGCATAAATATTGAGTTAAGATGTATAAAATGAAGCCATTACTGCTTATTTAGACCATGATCCCGAAGCAGCATGCTATTTTTTCGCTCAGTTTTAAAATGTAAACAGCTGACATAGCTTTAAAACATGTGTTAATTTAATTTTTAAATGCTAGCTACATGATACTGAAATGCAATCAGAAAAAAGCCTGTGGGCCTTGGATACACTTCAGGGTCCATGAGCCCCACCCTGAGCAGGATAACAACTCAAAAAATACAGAGCATGGGTTTTTTAAGCCCATAGACTCTAAATAAAGACCTCAACATCTCGAACTCCCCAGACCAAGGCTCAAGTGCCAAGCCACAGAGTCCGACTCAGCAACTCGCTCCCTTCCAAGCATCACCGAGTTTACTCACACTCCCTCAATCTCAACAGTAAATCTAGTGTTTTAATAGCAGAATTTTCAATTAAAAACAATAAATTAAGGATAGATTTTTATGATTAGAAATAAAATTTCCAAGAAAATTTGTTAATAATCCCAAACAAAAAAAAAAGGAATACATACCAAAAAAAATAAAAATAAATATCCCAATTGGGTTTTGATGATGAGTGATATTCTTGTAATTAGTGGAAAAATTCTCCTCTTTCCACCCTTAAAATCACGCTGCCCATGCAAGGGAGAGAACCTTGGAATTTTTTTATTTTCTTCTCTCTTTCCTGTTCAATTCATCTACTTCACGGGGCATGAATTATGAAGTGATTTCTAGTTAGGATAGCAAAGCAATATAGAATATAAAAAAATAAAAATAGAGCGAGGAGTTGTCAGCTTAAAAGCTAGTTTGAGAAAGTGAACAAAGTTGAAGAGGTAGGAGAGAACTTAGGAAACCTGCAATTTTATATCAAGAGCATTTCCATAACCATAGATGCTTTGAGAAGCTGCAATTTGGAGATGGAGTATTTTTCGAAGACAATAGCTGCTTTATAACTGTTATCTAGTACTGGCATGCTGCTCTTCATTCCTGCGGTTCTTTCTCGTGCAAAGTGGAGAGGAGGGATATGATTCAGATTCGAATTCCATTGTTAAACTTAACAAATGTTGGTAAAATCTTCCATAAAGGCACTGTTAATGATACTCCATGAAATTTCATATGCATAAATTGCTTATATATATGGGAGATGCTGTGTAGTAGTTTTGAAAAAAAGATGATTAACCTGTTGTTAGCAGATAACTAAAGCAATGCAACCCTACCACTGCAAGCCTACAATCATCGATCAACTCCACTCATCTAGGATGGACATAGAGTTCATAACATTTTGCCATATATAGATAAAATATCAAGCAAATCAGTCCTGAACTAAAAAAATAAAACAAAATAGAGAGCCATCAAGCAAAAGCTCTTAAACGTCTAAAAACCAAAGGTTGAAAGCAAACAGTAGTAAAAAAACTGAGTCCAAATCGTGTTTCAATCAAGCTTTTTTGCGACCTCTATGGAAAGATAGACCATGGACTTTCTGAACCCTCCATGGCATGCAATGTGCATGAATGCATAGACGACCTGTAACGACCCTAAAATAATAACATTTCCAAAATATACCAATTTTAACTGTGCAGAAATTAAAAAAAAAATCAGTTGATTCTCATTTATATTTATTCAGACTCAAAAGTTTTACAATATATAAACACTAATATTGTCAAAATGGATTTTGGTTTAAAATCAAAACCCTAAAATTAAAATCTACTGAAAACATATGTAAATAAACCCTAAAGTATTAATTGATCAAGTTGCCTAAAAAATTCTATGCAAAGAATTGAACAAAAAAATAATTCAAATTATAGGACCAAGATAATGTTCTTTTCAAAAATATAAAGAATATTGCCCAGCAAAACTAGAAATGAAGATTAAGCTGCCAAACCCAAAACATGGCATATTATACCTCTAAAACATGCTTCCTCCATATATGATTCCATCAATACCCTTAGATATGAGATTTCTCCTTCTAGCAACATTACTTATTCCATCCCGTAAACCAAGGAATAAGGTGTAACTCCTGTAAATGTTTTTATTACGGTGTGATATCCATGCAAAGCTTAAAGAAGCATTTCATGTCAGTCCTTGTACGTAATTACCATCTTCTATATAATCTTCTAAAAATTCTTGTTGGCAGCTTTTACAACATAGTTCGTCTTTGGTTTGTATAGAGATGAACTCAAGTGCTTGATTTTTTATTTTGCTCAAAGCTTTATTATCATTCTTCCATTGAATTTTTGAGCATTATTAATCACTATCTTTTTAGGCGCTCCATACCAATAGATTAAATCTCATTCAATGAATATTTTTACTATCTTGTGAGTTACATTAACATATGAACTTGCTGCTATCCATTTTATGAACTAGTTTATGGCTATTAAGATAAACCAATGTCCATAAAGATGTCAAAATGAATAAAGAATTTGGAGACTCATTTATCTTATCACTATACACTTGAAATTTATGGTATTTTTTGACATATTCTATGCAACCCCTTTCCAAGGTTATTAAAAAAACCTGACCTCTATACTTGCCTAGTCGTCATATGTCCACTTGCATGAGTTGCACAAATCCCTTCTTGAAATGCTCTTTTTGCTTTTATCTCATCCAAACATCTCAATAATGTTCTATCGAATAACCTCTTTTACAACACTTTGCATTGAGGTAATAATCCATAGCTAACCTTCATAGTATTTTCCTATTTGTATTTGATGCCTTTAAGGCATACTTCCAATGTTGGATAAACTATCTGATATCATAATACCATAGATTCTCATCTACTTCTACTTTGACTAAACAATAGTGAGTTGGAGAATTTCTGACCTTAATACTTATGGGTTGCACTCTATTCTCAAAATCAATTTTAGTCATAGAAGTTAAAGTGGTCAAAGCATTAGAAAATTGGTTTTTGTCTCTTCATATATAAATGAATTTTATCTCGTCAAATTCTTTAGCTAGTTTGGACAAATATTCTTGATATGGCCCTAACTTCTCTTCTTTTACTTGTCATTCTCCTTTCATGTGGCAGATTATCAGCATTAAGTCCCCATAGACATCAAGTTTCTTTTTCTTCAATTTTAATACAACTTCTAATATGAGGATGCAAGCTTTATACCCAATCATATTATTGGGCAATTCAAACTACAACTTGTTTGAAACAAAGTATTGCTTTATCTTAAGAGAAATCATCACTACTCGTACCCCGTTGACATATATATTTACTATTCCATCAAAATATATTATCCACCAGTCTAGTTCTTCTTCTTTTTCTACTACCAGCACATTTTCATATATGAAATCAAAATTCAAAAGTTCATAATCTTTAATTGTATTATCTTCCAAATGATCAGCGATAACACTTCCTTTTACAGATTTTCTTGTCGTGTAAACTATATCATACTCAACCAATAATACTTATTAACTTGTTATTCTCCTTAATAAATAAGGATTTTTAAAGATATATATAAGAGAATCCAATTTTAAAATTAGTCATGTAGTGTAATACAACATGTAATATCAAATTCGTTTTGTAGCCTATACAAGTACACAACAAACCTTCTCTACCATTGTATAACTAGACTCGCAATCTGTGAACTTCTTTCTCAAATAATAGATTACTCTATCTTTTCTACCAAACTTATCATGTTGCTTGAGTGCATATTCCTCTTTTTTTTTAGTTGTTGTTAGATTTAAAATCAACAGTCTATCAGGCACGGGAGGCAGCAACAAAGTTGGATTCTGCAAATATTGTTTAATTTTGTCAAAAGTTTCATGGCATTTCACGTTCCATAACCTAGGATTTTTCTTTTAAATGAGTCAAAAGATTGCTCACAAGTTGTTATCATTTGAGATCTAAATCAAACAAATGTAATTTAATGACCCAAGAACCCTCTAACTTCTTTTTCTATTTTAGGAGTTGGCATGACCTGAATTGCTTTTATTTTATTAGGGTCGATTTCAATACCATAGCTACTCACCACAAATCCTAATAAATTTCTGGATTTCAACCCGAATGAGCATTTTACAAGGTTCAACTTCAACTAATACCTTATTAACCTTTTAAATAGCTTTCTCATATTATAGCAATGGTCTTCTCTCTATTTGGATTTAGCAATGATGTCATTCATATACAAATTTCTTTATACATCATGTCGTGAAACAGAATTACCTTTTCTTTTTAATAAATGACCCCAATGTTTTTTCATCTGAATAGCATCATCTTATAGCAAAAGGTTTTTCATAAAGTAACGAAAGTTGTCTACTTTTTACTTTTGTTGGCCATTTTGATATGGTTGTACCTAGAAAAACCATCTATAAAGATGTTGAGCTTCATGCCGCATTATCAATCAAAACATCGATGTGTGGTAAATAAAAGTCATCTTTTAGGCTTGCTTTATTTAAATCCCTATAGTTAACACATACTCTGATTTTGTCGTCTTTCTTGGGAACTACCATTATGCTAGCTACCTATTATGGGTACCTAACTACCTATAAAAACCAATATCTTATTGCCTTTCCATCTTGGCTTTCACCTTGAGCACTACATTTATATGAGTTCTTCATAGTTTTTACTTCACATGTATATTTCCTACATTTATGACACTTTATATACTACAATATTGATATCTAAACTAGATTTATCTACGTAGGACTAAAAAAACACATCAACATATTCGCATAGTAGTGAGATTAAGTTTTCCCTTTCACTAGTAGTGATTAGAGTCTCTATTTTCAATTCTCCTTCATCCTACTTTGTACTGACATTAATTGTCTCTAACTCTTCTTTTTCCAGTTTCCAATCTTGCTTTGATTGTTTTATTAGCCTAGTGAATTATTTTACATCATCTTTTTCCGTTCATTTTCTTCTATTGTAATTGTGTACGCATTAAAATTTGGTCATTCATTCTGAGTGTAACATATTCATTATATTGTGGTCGATCTACCTTTAGATTTCTTTTTAAAGATTATAAGAGCCTTTTAGGTCACTCAAATTTTAGAATCTTTTGCCACTTATTAGCTTTTAGACGAAGGTTTTTACAGACGTTTCTTTTATGGTGTGGACAATTAGTTATGGTAGCAACTATTTTCCTTCCATAACTTTTCACTATAACTCTTGACCTTATTATCATATTGTTCCATTATATTAATGCCCATAACAACCAAACTTTAAGTGGACATCCTTCAGATCTTCAAAGTGCACAATAGCTAGATTGGGGGGCTGAAAATCTTTTCCTTTTCTGATTCCCTTCCTTCTAACCTTGTTAGCCTTTTTTTTTTTCTCTCATTTGATATCAGTAGCTCTTTTATAGTCTTTCTTTCCATGCTTTAACCTTATCGAACTTATTCTCCAAGGATTTCAAAGATAGGATCATATTGGAAAGGAAATTTATGCTTTAAGAAATATTTAGCTACCATTCATGTAGCTTTAGAAATTACTGGTATTCTCAATATTGTATTTTCTACCTACCATATATTAATAATTTTAAAAGCATGGGGAATCTTTACTCCCTTCAACTTTTATGTAGAAAACTATCATATTCTGCACCATTACCAAAGTCTCTTCGGTCTTAACTATCACCAATGTTCCATTCACAATATACTTTGGACATTAATACAAGGATCATGTCACAGTGTGAATGACTTGTTGCCAAAACCTTCTTAATAACATGTTGTATGACAGATGGATGTTTATAACTTATAAGGTTACTAAAAACACTTGTGGTCCAATTAACTCTATTTCAAGGGTCCCTACCACTTGCCTTGGGTAAACGTCATAAGCCCTAGTTATCATAATGTTTGGTGGCATATATGTTAAATTAATTGGTATTTCATCTAGTACATACTTTAAGAATACATTTAAATTTAAATCGTTGTCCACCAATACTTTACCAATGGTGCAATCCTTGCACCTCACAGTGATGTATAGAGGTTTATTATAACTCATTCCTCCAACATTGATATCGTTTTTAGTAAAGTATAGGTAATTTCTCTCATAGATTCTTTTGACCAAATACTTCATAGTCTTTTGGGCTATATTTTGAGGCATATATGCCTCGTTTAACATTCTTTACAATGCTTTATGGTGGGGTTGGAACTCAAAACAAGAGACATCAGGGATATCCTAACAGAGGTTTTCTTTAGCTGATCTATCACATTATACTCATCGTGCTTCATCAGTTTTAGGAATTCATTGGCTTCCTCCTCACTTATGAGTTTGTATATTTTCATATCTTTGATGGAATCTATAACCTCTCTGTCTTTGGCTTTTCATTGCCTTTCTAGTTCTTCAAGTGTAAAACACCTGCTACTTCAAGTTAATCCACCAATCTCAATCTGAAACACAAGAGCATGATCTTTAATATTGGAAGAATATTTTTAATTATAAGACAATGCATTTTAATTTCCATTATAGATAATGATAGATCTGTCAAGATGAGCTTTAATGGACCACTATTGGTGTGTTAAAAGCCTATACATCTTTGTTTTCTTCCTTTAGAAACTTATCATGCCAGTAACATTTTCCTTTTCCTCCTCTATTTATGACATACCACAAGTCATCATTTATATCATCTTTTAGTGAAACTCTTCACATTCATCAATGTTATGTTCCCTTGCTTTGTGGAAACTCTTTAATCCTTCTTGAACATGATTTATTTTTTATTGGTAAACATCCAACTTGTATTAACATGCCATACAACCTATCCATGTTTACCTTTAAAGCCTTTTCTTTCTTTCTTCTAAACTCCATAAAATTTACCCCCCCACTACTGGAAGCATGTTAGGTAGGGAGTTGGAATTAACATTGGGGACATCTTCAAAGGTTATCCATCTTATTTTTTCTTTCTTCTAAACTTCATAAAATTTGCTCCCCCACTACTGGAAGCATGTTAGGCAGGGAGTTGGAATTAACATTAGGGACATCTTCAAAGGTTATCCATCTTATTTTAAATAATTGCAAGAGCTTTGTCTTGAATGTTGAACAAGTATTAATATTATGGCCATGGTTTTCGACATGGTACTCACAGGTTAGATTTAGTTTATACCAATTTAGGAAGGGAGGTTTTAATGGTGGAAATGGAAGAGGGGCCATATGACTTATGCTTAGCAATTTTACATACATTTATCTTAATGGTATAAATAGAGGCGGGAGTTGTTTTTTATTTTTTTGGTAGGCTCTCCTTAGATTGTTTTCATCTTGGTTTTCTTATGAGTTGGTCGACTGGTTTACCAAAAGAGGCTTAGCAAAGTTAATACTGGATATTTAAGAATGTGGGGTCTAGTATCTTTGGGTTTGGTAATTCTTCTTACACTTATATCATCCTTCCACATTGCTCACCTCAACATCCTTTTTCAATTAAACCTTTTCTTTTTGGTAGGTTCGTATATTATACTAGCTTTTATCATTTGTTCTATTCTTTCAATAATAACAACAACAACAACATAAAAATATTGGGCGGAGCTACCCACTAAATGCTAATAACATGAAGACTTGAAAATATTGACGAATGATGTCACCATCTATTTCTCAAAAAAAGGTGGTATATGCATTGCTTTTGTTTTCCACCTATGAGTATACTCCTTTATAGTTTTCTTATTTCTTTTCTCTATCACCTAAAGCTAGTCCGATTCAGAATGATGTCAATATTGAACTTATATTGTTTTAGGAAATTATTTGGAAGATCACTCCATTTTTTGACCTTTATATTATTTAAGGTTATGTACCAACTTAAAACAGAATTGGTCAAGTTATTCTAGAAGAAATGGATGAGAAACTTCTCATCCTGTATGATTTTTGCCATTTCATTGTAGCATAACCTTAAGTGCGTATTAGGGCATTCAAGTCTCATATACTTGATAAATTCTAGCACTCTAAACATCTTGGACGCCACTATACTTGGTACCAAGCATATCTTAGCTACTCCAATCGGGTTATAGACGTCAAATCCCTCACTAACCCTTAATTTTTCCTTTTAGACAGCCCATTTATCTTGTTCAGGATGATCAAAGGATTTAACCTCTTAATATCCCTTCATTGTTAGATCTATTATGGTTGGCATTTAAGCAAGCATAATCAGGTGAGTCATCAGAATGTTTATTGTTCTTTGTGGTCTAATAGCTAGATTTACCCCCAAGTTTTATGAGTCAAAGATAACCAAAGCTGTTGGTAGCAATAACATGGTATGACTTAAAACAAATTACACATTTCTTGATTTAATTAATTCTAATACCTTTAAATGGGCTTGGTTGAATTTCTAAATCAAAGAGTATACAATTCTCCTTTATGATCCTTCATCAATATTAAATTCTTAATTCTCAAACACACTTAATTCATTTAAAATCACCTTTTTATATTAACGAAGCCCAAATCAAAACCCTTCTCCCTTTGGCAAAACCTCTACAAGTAAAGAATTTTAGAATTTCTCTCCTTACTTGCAAAAAAAATCATTGTCTATATTACATATTAACATCAATAAATATATAATTTTTAAACAATTTTATCAAAACTCTAATGTCCTATTTTTCTCCTTCTTAGCTGAAACCTATAAAAGAAAAAAAAGTGATAATTCTTCTTCTTTCTTTGTAAAATCCTTATCATTTCATCTAGTAATAACATCTATAAATATATAATTTCACACAATTTTCAAAAAAATGTATTAGTTTCCCATTCTCTCAATTCTTTTTCTTTGGATGAAACCATTAATTAAAAGGGGGATTTAGTTCAAGGTCCGAATCTATCCTCCAGCCCGAGCATTGTTCAACGTTTGGCCCATATCTGGAGTTTTAGATGTCTAAATGATCTAAAGTTTTTACACAAGAAATCTGAGATAATTTCCTACAACTTTCATGTTTTCAAATAGTT
>NW_011500512.1:40666-41054 GCF_000495115.2 Populus euphratica
TTGGGTCATATCTAGAGCTATATATCTCAGATTTAGGTCTACTTTATATGGATGGAAAGGTAAGACATAGGCCTACAACTTTCATATGGAACCCAAGATCTAAAAACGCCATTTCCAAGCCCAAATTGGAGCAATAACAAAAAGGTCTGAATCTGTCCTCCAGCCCGAGCATTGTTCAATGTTTGGCCCATATCCGGAGTTCTAGATATCTAAATGATCTGAAGTTTTACACAAGAAATCTGAGATAATTTCCTACAACTTTTATGTTTTCAAGTAGTTCCAATTTTGATGTTATCAATGAAGTTTTGGGCAGACAAGAGAAGATAAGGATTATCACCAAGTCAAGAGTTGGTCACCCACTCATCAATTAGTCATCAAATCAATAGTT
>NW_011500512.1:41411-63545 GCF_000495115.2 Populus euphratica
CTTTATTGTTGTTGTTGTTGTTGTTGTTGTTGTTGTTGTCGTTGTTGTTATTATTGTTATTATTGTTATTGTTGTTGTATTATTGTTATCGGTAATTTATACAATTAACTTCTCTATGGTTTGATCTCGGTCTTGTCGGGTTATTTATTACTTCGATACTCCTATACTTGGGAGAAGATATCAATCTTTTAGTTATGTCACTTCCCTCTTTCAAACCCTAATTTTAAAATTTCTTCAAAACAACCTCCCAACACTAAATCAACTCTCTTGATTGACTAACTAGGTTTTAATCACTCTAATTACACCCTTTTTGTTGTATTTAGAAAGAAAACTAGTAGTAAAATAAAAAAATATATCTCCCTCTCTTTTGGTTAGAGACCGTTAGCCAATGAAAGAAGAAATTGGATATTTATAGTCCAATTTTCTTTTATTTGCACATTAACCTTTATTATTTCATGTTTCTCTCTTTGCCTCACTAATTCTTCTTCTTATATAATTTATATCATAATACATTTTCTTTTATTCTATTACATCCCCTCACATTATTTAAAACTATTTTATTTAGTCTATTTGCATTTTATTTCTAGATTAAATAAATAAATAAATAAATATCTTTAATCTTTGCTTAGGTTATATTTTAACAAGGGTTTTTTTACTATCCCCCCCCCCAAAAAAAAATACACAATGCCAAGATGTCAAAGAATTTAATTATCATTTTTGTTTCTCATAAAATCCTTCCCTCCTCCACATAATTATAAATTCAAAATTATAAACAAAAATATTAGTAAATAAAAAATATTGAGACTCGAACAATAAATTAGATAAAGGTCTCCCTCCTTTCCAACTCAATTAAAATAAAAATGAATGAAACATCACTAAATAGCAAAGAAAATGTGAAAGCACAAAGGTAGGTAGAGGAAAAATTGCAGCTAAGAGCTCCTAAAAGCCATGGTTAAACAAAGAGAAAATACAAAATTAAAAATGAAAGATAGATGAAACACCAAAACACTTAATCTAAAATACTCCAATGAAACATATAGCACCATAATCAACATTTATAAAGAAATAAAAGTAAAAACATGCATGTAGGTTGATGGTGCTTGTTAAAACACTTCATCCTAATTTCTATGCCTCTATGTGTTTTTATTTACCCTAATTGAATTTGTATGTTTGTTTTGCTTTGATTTAGGGATGGAGTTTGGGTTTTCATACGGGTTGTCAGTGTACAAAGAAACCTAATTTTAGGATCAAACTGTGATTTCAAGGGTATTAGTGTTTTGACAAAGGGTATGAAAGAGACTTTAGTTTTTTTTTTTTTTTGGACAAGACACATATGGCCTTTAATTAATTTTAGGATCAAACTGTGATTTCAAGAGTATTAATGTTTTGACAAAGGGTATGAAAGGGACTTTAGTTTTTTCTTTTTTGGACAAGACACATATGGCCTTTAAGAATGTGGCAATAGAGAGGTGGTATTGGAGTTTTGTGTGAAAGGAAAATTATTATTATTCAAAGAAAAGGCTAGTTAATTGTAGATTAAGAGAAAACTGAGAGAAAGGATGTGTTTGGGAGTATGGTGGTGGTTGTTTTATAAAAAAAAAAATTGATTAAAAGCACATTAAAATAATATTTTTTATTTTTTAAAAATTATTTTTTACATCAGTATATCAAAATGATCTAAAAACATAAAAATATATTAATTTAAAGTAAATAAAAAAATTTAATTTTAATTTTTTTTTAAATACAAAAACAAATAGATTCTAAGGTGGTTTATTGGGAAGGTTGGGTGTTGCTTGGTCGATCAAAGAAAAAGAGAACAACAACTGGATTTTTAATCTAATTTGAGTTGTCTGTTTACTTTGTTTTAATGTGCATTTATAAGTTTGATAAATATTGTGTTTTAAAGTGTTTTTTTCTTTAAAAATATATTTAAAAAATTATTTTATTTAAAAAATTATTTTAGTCATTAGTACATCAAAAAATTTAAAATAATTTTCAATTTTAGGTAAACATCATTTTCATTGGTATGTTAAACAAGATTCTAGTCTAAATTTATGTCACAATCAGTGTTATAAATATTAAATAATACAAAATAAATAAAAGTTTTCACAGGACATAAAATATTATTTTGTAAGAAATAATGAGTATTAGTGCTTGAAGATAGTAAAAGAAAGTGAATCCATAATATTTTTTAGAACCCTCTTATTTTTTTTAAAAAGAAAGTTAAATATGATTTATTCTAAGAAAAATGAATTGTTGATAAATTGAATGAACACTACGTGATTGATAATTAATTTAATTAAAACAATTTGAGTATTTTCATATCATTTTGATATATATCAAAAATAAATTTTAAAAAAATAAAAAATATTATTTTTATATATTTCAATATAATTTTATTTAAACAGCTTTTATTACCAAAACAGCTACAAAATAAGAGCAAATCAGCCCCCTTTTTCTTCCTTTTTATTTTTATTTTTTATTATTATTATAGTCAGTTGAGGATGGCAGTTTTTAATTAAAACATGGCTGTTGTTTTCCAACATTATACTATACCAGAAAATAAAAATATGGCAGTATTTTTTAAAATTTATACAGTTAACACTATATATCATAATCTAGTAAAGGTCACATCTCACCTAATATATTCAAAATGTTCATGATTTAAGAAACAAAGAGGGAATGAAGTAAATAAATCCACCGGTAGTGAACCTTTCTACAGATATATCTTTTATTTTTTTATGTATATTAAATATCTGATAATCCTACATTTAATTATTTTATTTCTTAGGATGTGTTTTTGCGCACCTCAAGAAAAAACATATATTATATGCTTTTTATGAGTTGCTTTGTGTGACATATCTTGTGAGTGAACACCTCTTAGTTTTTGCATGATTTATAGTTTTTTTTTTAAAAAAAAAAACCTAACCTTGTTAAATCACATCATCACGAGTGGATTGGAGATATATTCTTGTTCTAACTTCTAAATCAATTCTTGCAAAGGTTCAATCACCTGAATGAGTTGCTGTGATTTATTTCCTCTTGGTAAAGTAATATACTTCAATAATTCGTAGAATATCTTTTGGTGAATTACGTTTTATATTATGGTTTTTTTTTATTAAAATAAGGGTTAAACACTCAATTAAATCAAATACAATAAATTTGATCCAATCAGATCATAATACAAGTTATAGTAAAGATCCACAGGAGAGTTATTAAGAGAAATAAAAAATTTATCAAAACAACTCATGGTTAAATCATAATTAGCTAGCTAATTTGTCACTAAATTTGTTTCTATGTAGACATGGATCACCTTAATATCCTAATCTTTTTCTAATAAATTTCTGATTTGCATGATTAAATTATAATTTTTATTAATAATAATCTTATTTTTAGTAATTAAATCAACCACTAAAAATAAATCAGATTCCAAAATAATTTCATGGAATCCTTTGAACCAAGCTAATTGCAATCTATTAATAATTGCTCATAATTTAGCGCATATTAACATGCAAATCCTGATATTAATAGCAAAACCTACAATTTATTTTCCCATGGCATCTATATATGGCTTCTCCAACTCTTGGGTTTCAATCCTTGCTACAATCATTGGCATTAATTTCCACCTAGTTAATTGGGGGATATGTTTATCCTATAAACACCCTCTGCTTACTATTAACTTTGAAACCCGATTCTTCAACCATAGATTGAATAATTAGGTTTTATAAATTAATAAATATATTATGGTTAGTTAACTGATGAGTTTGTGCACATTTACTTTCATTGATGTGATTAAGAGTACATATCTTTCCTTTTACGCCATAGTGCTTCATGTCACTTCAAATTAAGTTCATGAAATTAGGTTTTATTCACAAGCAATTTATTTATTATTTTTTTACAATATGTGACGTTTTAATAAAAAAATTTAAATTATTAGATATATAATTTTTTTTATCATGAAAATAATTCATCAATTATAATTTATTTGATAAATGATAATTTAATAATGATTATTCTCTAATAAAATTAATTTAACCTATTTATTTTAGTTTTTATATCTAACCTAATATTGACTTGAGACAATTTCTAGATTAACGATTAGGTTGGTTAACCCAAGTAAATTTAATTTTTTTATTTTATAAAAAATAAAAATAATGTTATTTTAAAAAAATAAAAAGAAAAAAATTAATAGGTTTTGAATAGGTTTTTATGAGTTGACTAAGTTGAAAATCAATTTGTCTTTTTGATTGAATATATCAAATTAATTTTATTTTTTTTGTTAACACCCAACCTAATTTTCAATTTGTGTTTTTGATTGAATATATCAAATTAATATTTTTTTTGTTAACACCCAACCTAATTTAAACCTTAAATAACTTGGGTTATGAATCAACTTAATAACTCATGTCAGATTTTAAAACAATGCTATTTACAAAGAAAAAAAAAAGGAAGGAAAACAGGACAATTAGAAAGGGTGTATCAATGGATGACATATGCATACGGCTGAGGAAAACGGGAATCATGGGTTTTTTTAAGATATTTGAAAATCCATTTTATCAGAATACGTTGTTTTCCATTAACATCACGCCAAAAATACAACATTTGGAAAGTACTCTAAGGAATTAAAGAAGAAGAAGAAGAAGCAAACATAGAAAAATAGTTTTTTTTCTTCATTCTAACAAAAAAATAATAATTAAAAACTACAAAAGGGAACAACTCATCAAAAAATATTATTTACTTGAATAATATTTTTTAAGGTTTTTTTTATCAATTTTAATTACATTCTTCGATATTAATTTTATTTTAAATTGAGTTTCAATCTATTTTTTATAAGATTATTATAGTTTTGTTATATGGAACGAATTGACTCGAGTTTTTTTTATTAATTTATTTTTTAAATTTATCATTTAACATTGACTTAATTAAGAATTAAACTTAGTGATTTGTTTTGGTTTATTTTTTATGAAGTTATCACATTTTTATAACTCGGGTCATAGGTTTAACTGATTAACTCCAGTTAACTCAAGTTATATATTATATCTTTTTTTATTTGAATTTTTTTTTTAATTTTATCTTTTAACGTTTGGTTGATTAAGAATTAAATTATTTCTATTTTATAACCTAACTTACAAGTTTGGTAGGTTAAACAACATTAACTGAAATATTTTGTAATATTTTTTAATTTTATTTTTTAATATTAAATTTATTAAAAATTAAATCTACCATGTGTTTTGTTACAATTGTCTTGTTTATCTGTTAATCTAGGGCATAAATGGGCCTAATACAATTTGTTTTCCATGCGTCTTCAAAAGGTTGGTCAAATAATTTTAGTGGATGTTTGGTGCTATGTTTACACAATGTTTTTTAAAAATAATAATTTTTTTATTTTAAATTAATTATTTTTAATTTTTTAAAATTATATTACTATGTTAATATCAAGAATAAATTTTAAAAACTAAAAAAAATATTTTTATTTATTTCAAAATAAAATACACTTTAAAAAATAAATTTTATCATAAATTCAAACATCCTCTTTTAACAAACAAGTGGAACATAATTTGATGGTGAGATTTGGGCCTTCTAATTTTTCCGCCTGACCATCATCGTAGCACCTGAGTTCACCCCTCTAGTTACTGCATGGCAGAAAAAGGTAGCCTCAGTTATTTTTTAAATTATTTTAAAAAATATATATTAAAATAACATTTTTTATTTTTAAAAATTTATTTTTAATATTATTATATTAAATAATTTAAAAATATAAAAAAATTAAACCACAGAAATAAACACAACCTAGCTAAAAACAGCTTAGAATTACTTGCGATGAAAGGTGGAATGTAATTATGATCAAGACAAACAAAATTAATTAATTAATTAATGTAATTATATAATCACGATGATTTCATGTTGTCGGTAGTTAGGCAGTATATGTTACATGTTATTTTTTAAAATGTTAAAGTAAATGTATTAAAATAATATTTTTTTTATTTTTTTTATTTGAAAATCCAAAAAATTAAAGACAAAAACATTAAAATATTCAAAAATATAAAAAAAAAAAACGAATTTGAAACTAAACAAAATTTCAAACAAATTTAAAAATATAATTGAACTACAATACCAAATAAAATTTTAAAAAATATAAAAAAGCGTTGGATACTGTAGTCTTATACTAAGCTCCCCTTAGATTAATAAAGTTAATTATTTAATATTAAATAAAAAAATTAAAATGACAAGGTTTTTTCATCCATTATAAAAAAGAAAAAACCAACTTACCTGAAAAAGCAAACTTGGATGATTCAATGTAACTTTGTGAAGTGGTGAGAAAAAGACCAATCAACTTTTGTTGTGCGAAATGATTTTGATAGTTGCAGAGGTGGTGTCAGTTATGACAAGTGTTTAAAATGTTTTTGTTAAATATATTAAAATAGTATTTTTTTATTTTTTAAAAATTATTTTTAATATTAATATATATATATATAAATATAGAAAAATAATAATTTTAAATAAAAATGAATTTATTTAACTAACAACAATAGGCATGTGAGTAGGATAGGTGAACTGAAATCAATTAGTCAATTGTCTTGCACGCGTACAGGATACTGTTTTTTACATGGTGACATGCTTATAACTTGATAGTGCATGCTTTGGTTGCTTTAAGATAAAATTTATGATGCATTAAGTACAAACACATTTTAATTTGTAACCAATAATTAGAAAAAAAATATTTACAACTTCAATATTTTTTTTATCCTTGGTAACAAAAAATAATCTTTTTTATTTGTTGAAATTATATTTAATTGTTTTTTACATTGTAACATCTATCATAATTACATAGCAATTAACTAAATTAAAAAATGATAAGGTGATTTCTTAGAGTGTAATAAATAATTTTACTTAACAATTTATAATTCTTTACTTCTTACAAAGTAAATAATATATATAATGTAACAATGTACCTTTTAAGCTGTAATTGTATTGTATTATTACTAGCTAGTTAATAAAATTATGGAATAATTAGTTACACCATTAAGTGATAAGTTAAATTATTATGGTATAATAAATAAATATATTTTGATAGTCATAATTATAATTCATTGTCAGAAAATTATCAAATACAAACAAAAATACTGATGGAAACAATATCGTCTATATATTATAGTGACATTTACCAATATTATTTCCCTTAGTATTCACCTATAGAAAATTTCCGTTGATGAAAACCAAGGGAATTGCAATAGAAAATCAAGGAATGAAAAAAAATGACATGTAATTATTATAGATAAAATTATCAATGAAATATATTCGTCGCTAATACCCATCAGTGAATTCATTGATAATATTTAAGTTATAACCTGATAGAAGACCCCCTCCTATCCCTCACCAATTTATTCTTCTTCATTCTTTTTATTCCATTGAAAACAACACACAATACCTCCTTTATTTTATCACAAATCAAACTCTCATCACAACAAATTCGGCCACTCCAACACTTAGTCTATCAGTATCCCTATTTTCGTTTAGTTTTTTTTAGATTTGCCTCAGAAGTGAGCAAAACTACCTCTTTTTTGTAGTAACTCATTTTTAATAAGTTAATTTTTTTTGGCATTTTTATATAATATATATAGTTTGTTTGCGTGTTTACTTGTTATATAGCTTTTTCCTCTAAGATATTATTGTATGAAAGTATAATTTGTTAAAAAGTATATAGTTATGGATACAATAAAAATGAATCAGTGTTATGCAGATAACTGTTCAATTGTAGATGAAGAACCAAATACAAACAGAACTAGTTTTTTTTTATCTTTTAAAAGATTTGAATGAACTATTTTGGAATGAGTTCACAAATAACAGTAAATTATCAATCATCATATAGATATTCACCATCAAGTCAGATCACAGGTTGTGTAATGCTAGTTACGATAGAGTTGTTGAATTGACAAAAAGCATTTTACCTGAACAAAATAGGCTAAAAGAGAACTTTTATATTATTTAATCTATAATGAAATCTTGTGGTAAATAGGCTAAAAGAGTTCTATATTATTTAATCTATAATGAAATCTTGTGGTCTAGGATACTAGAAAATCGACATGTGTCTAAAATTTTGCATGTTGTATTACTTTGAAAATACAGATTTGACTAATTGCAAAACCTATGGGCATGCTCGATATAAACTCATAACTGGTAGGGAAAAAACTCTTGTCGCACATAGAAAAAAAAAGATATTTCTCAACTACTCCTAAATTATAAAGGTTATCCATGTCTTCAAAGACTATTGAGCACCTAACATGACATTATTCATATGATGTAGTACGTGGAGTCATGGTACACCATTATGATGATGAAGCATATAAATAGTTTAATAGGGTGCGTCTATAGTTTTTAATGGAAGCATGGAACGTATGTGTTGGGTTATATATAAAAAGATTTAATCCACTTAGGTTATTTTCTACACCATATTCTTGTTAGCTGATAATATTCATGGTTTTTAACTTGTCATAAAGATGTGCATGATTTTCTTGTTAGCAGAATATTGTATTTTCTAACTACCATATATTATATGAGGTTAGGGTTCATGTTCTTATCTATGGTCATATCTAGTCCTAATGGTCTAGGCAGGAATATAGATGTTTTCTTTGATTATTGATTGATCAGTTGAATCAATTATTATCATCTGAGACTTTGATGTATGATGTCTCAAGAAAATAAATTTTTAAGATGAAGACAACTTTAATATGATGTCACAGTGTGAATGACTTGTTTCCAAAACCTTCTTAACCTCATGGTTAGGGTTCATGTTCTTATCTATGGTCATATCTAGTCCTAATGGTCTAGGTAGGAATATAGATGTTTTCTTTGATTATTGATTGATCAGTTGAATCAATTATTGTCATATGAGACTTTGATGTATGATGTCTCAAGAAAATAGATTTTTAAGATGAAGACAACTTTAATATGGACTATCAATTATTTTCCTGTGTTTGAAATAGTTCCTAGTTGGAACACATATGAAAAAATAGCGTATCCATACTGCATGGAAAATAACAAGGCCTTCACCTTAATAAATAATGATAAACCATCTTTTCTTTATTGTCACAAGAACCCAACTAACCATAAGTACAATAAGAGCATAAAAGATTTCCTTATAGGTAAAGTTAAAAAGAATGTTGCTTCACCGATATCGTCAAGTGAAGATTCGTATGATATGGTCTTATAGTACGACGACATTGTTTTTTGTTTTCAATCTGGTGGGTAGAAGTTTTCTGGTTTTGTGTGACATGTAATTGAGTAAAACAAAGTATTTTTTAGGAGCTTTTTTAGTAGAAGACTAATTTCATTCGCTATAATTTGGATGTTATGCATATAAAAAAAGAATACATTTGAAAATATTTTTAACACGATGATGGACGTGAAATGAAAGACAAAGGACAACATGAAAGGTAAAATGAATATACCTTTGTTTTGTCACTGTAAAAATATGAAGTTAATTTATGAAGGGTAATGGGCTGCAAAGCCTAAAGCCAACTTCTTCATAGACAATAATGCTCATTTACTTGTCTACCAATGGTTTAAAAATCTATATTTTCCTGATTGATATACTTTGGACATATATAGGTAGGTGAATTCATAGGATGACATATTATATGGAATGAAAAGTCATGATTGTCATGTGTTTATGTAAATATTCATTCAACTTGCTTACCAAGATTTATTGTCAAAGAAGATATGGAATGCACTCATGAAAAGTAGTTATTTTTTTAAAGATATATGCTCTAACAAGTTGCATGTCTAACACATGGAGAAGCTTTAAACAAAAACTGTCCAAAAAATCTACAAACTTTTGATGATATTTCCCTTATTTGGGTCAATATAGCATCTACCCATATATTTACTTTTTAAGGTAAAAGTTGAAGGCACTATCAAGTATAGATGAATGTATTCTTTCGAGTGGTTAAAGATTACACATGCATCTTAATTAAATTTCTATTTTTAATTTTAAATATTCATTTAATTCCATACAAATATTTGTTCAACCTTAAAAAAGAAAAAGTTAAAAACAAAATGCATATTGATGCTTTAATATGCAAAACTAATATTGTTAAAGAGATCTCAACATTTAGCTCGTACTATTTTAAGCCTCACTTAAGAACAAGAATCAATCATATTTCACGATATGATGATGGTGGAAAAGTGCCTTCAAGTGGGGATTTGCCAATACTTTCTTATCTTGAATAACCTTTAACAAAAAAATACATTGAGGAGAAGATACTTAACAATAATCAAATACAGACATGCATGTAATTATATGTTATTTAATTTTTAAGTATGGATATTGTATTATAAATGTGAGGTGAAAACATTTTAGAAAGTCATTTAGAATCTTTAAACAAATTAATATAAGGTTTTACACGTAAACAACTCTGACCGCCAGTATAAGCTTGTATATAATCACATTGTTTTAACCCGAAAAGGGATGAAATTTGAGGAACAAATTTATTATAATCTGGTTGTAAGTTTAGAATGAATTAGTTTAGAAATATTGATGATTTGAGTAGGTAAAATAATATATAAATTTGGATTTTGGCACAAAAATTACATGTCGACAAGTTTTACACTATCAGACATAACTCTCAATCTAATTGTTGGATCCAACTGAGATTTTACGAGTAATATCCTGACACAATATTATATCTTGGGCTACACTTGTAGATCAATCCAAGTCTACAAAGGCCTAGTGATAGTATTAGAGTGTGAGTAAAATAACATATAAATAATAAGGGTAAAATTGGAATTAAACCAAAAACTCTTTCCTTCCCCTTTAAAAACTGACTTGTAGCTATGAAGAGAGAGAAATTGAGAATCTTTATCTTTTTTCTTTTCTTCTTAATTTCTTCCTTTTCTTTTATGATAGATGGTGTGAAGGGGCGAAAAAGAATTATTAAAGGGAGAAGAGGCATACATAGAGGTTGAAAAATTAAGGAGAAAGGAAAAGATAAAGATAAAGAGAGATGGAGAGATGGCTAGAAAATAAAGGGAAATATAAGCTTAGAGGAGGAAGGAGAAATTGGAAACATTGGTTTGTAAAGGAAAGGTTTAAACATCTATCTTGGTTGGAGAGGTTATGGTATTAGAAAGACATTAAAGAAACGTGATTAAAACTCAAACAACATGTAGGTGCTCTACATCTTATTTGAAATTAAGATTCATTAAGAATTTTATTTTTAAATTTGTTGTGTATTATGGATGTGATGTAAAAAAGAGATAAAAGGAATAATAGTGAAAATTTAATAAATGGATTGATTGACAACCAAATAAGTTAGCTAAAATTATGGCATCCATAAGGGATAGCCGAATTAATTGGCAACCAAGTGGGTTAGTCGGAGTTATATCATCTATAAGGGATAATCGAATTAATTAGTAACCAAGTGGGTGGGTTAGTTAGAGTTATAAGCATCCATGTGGGATGACTAAGATTAAGTGAACTTCAATGATGTGAGCTAAAATGATTAAATTGTTGAATCAAAGAGATAGGCTATGTAAGAATGAGAATAAAGAAGCTTTGTTTAATATACTATACATGATTTCATGCTTGTAATGATATTCAAACATTCATGATATTGATTACTTGATTTCAACCAGATAAAGCAGGGTTTAATAATAGATTATCTTTTATAGATGAAAGTAATGTCCATGCATATATAATAATGTTATTTATAGGTGTATACAAACTTTAAGTGAAGTATTTAGCTGTTATTTATAATTATAAACTTATTTTTCTTTTATGTTAATTTTACCATTTAGTGTAGAATTTTATAATTTGTTAGAAGATTGATTATGGATGAATGTTAATAAAGTAGTTGTGTGGTTGCTATTAAGCTATGTCGGAATAAGATCCAGAATTATTGGATCGGATATATATAGAGTTGTATGTGTTGTTTATAAGTTGAGAAAATTTAGGAATGATCCATTTAAAAAGAAACCCTGCTGAAATTTTGATAGAGATATTAATGATCTTAAAAGATTATAAATATGTCATTAAAGGCTAAAATTGAGATAGAATTTTTTTTTTTTAAGAATGAACATAATTGTTAAAGTAAATAAATTATTCATGAATGTGGTGAACATAAAATGAGCTGCAAAACATTGATACGAAAGATATTAAGCTGTTGATTTTAAAGGTTAATTAGGGGTTGATGTAGAGCTAAAAATGCATTTTCGACTGTAAAATTATAAAAATGTAAATTGATTATTTGAAACTTGCTAGTGGATATATATATATATATGTGTGTGTGTGTGCGCGCGCGCGCCCGCCCCATTCAATAAAGAAAATTATATGGATATAACAATGATGAAATTAAAGAAGAAAAAATATTTTTTTTAATATCTTTATGTTAATTTCATATTCTAAATTAGGAATTCCTAATTCAATTCTAAGTATAAAAACCTAAATTTGATCATAGTAAGATAGCCACATTTTATAAACAATTTACTTGAAAATTTATTTGATTATTCTCATCCAAAAAAAATTTTCAAGTTGTGGTTATAAAAAGAAGAAAAAAAAGGTTGGATAGTTGAGATTAAAAAAAAATATTCTTGGATAAAATAATGATATGTATTTAGAATACCTATTTAACTAATTAAGTAGAATCTTTATTCACCTAATATTTAAAATCTTTGGAATAGGATGGTTTGAATTTATTTTTATCCTAAAATCCTATGAATTGCAGCAATAGTTGTGGAGTATTTTTTTTCACTGTTTTTTTAGAGTTATCCTTCCATGACAATAGATTTTGTTTACTACTTTTTTTTAATAGTTAAGTTACTTTTAAATTTAAATAATTAGGGTTTGAGCATGAATGTGTTTGAAAAAAGAAAAAAATGGATGAATATTGGTTAGTTTTAGGTTAGATAACATGGTTTAATAAAAATTGTGGTTAGTTTCAAAATGCAAGTCACTTAATTTATTGGGATGCATGTAGAGCATGTAATGAGAAAATTATGAGAGAGAATAAAATTTTATGGTTTTTTTTAAATATTAGCAATAGATAAAATCAATTGGTTTGTGAATTTATTTATTGATACATATTTATATATAATAAAATTTTGAGTCGTTTCTCGTATAAAAATGATGTAGCCGAATTTGTTTTAAAAATAGAATATTATGAGAATGTTATTATCTTTTTTATATTTTAATTTGTTTAATGAGTAACATAAATAAAAGAGTTGCCTGTTTTTCTGACAGTGCCTCTGATGACCACAAATCATTAGGGCTTTTTACAATTAAAAAACTTTTTTCTTTTGAATTTTTTACTGACATCTGAGGCATATGCATCATTTCTCAACACATGCTCATTGAGTGCAATATTACCTTGTAGTTAGGGCTTTCCACAATTTAAAAAAAAAAATTGAATTATTTACTTACACATGAGGCATATGCATCATTTCTCAACGCATGCTCATTGAGTGCAATATTACCTTGTATAGGAGATGTGCCTATATAATGGGAAGTACATTTATTCATTAGAAGTTCGATCATAATATATAAGTTTTTTTTCATTTTTTATATGATAAAAAATAAAAAAAAATAAGTAATTTTAAAAAAAGTTAATTTCAATGTATGAATGGAGTTTTAAGTTTATAAATGTGAAGATTGCTCTCATAATAACATTGAGTATATTAATTAATTAAAAATTCTTGTTCTTTTAATAAATAAATGAACAAAAAGAAATACAGTGATTATGTTTTTTTTATCTGTTAAATGCTCTTTTAGCTATCTTGCTATTGGAAACAAATAAAAAAAACCTTGAAATAATCATTTAAAAGAAAATATCATTTCACAAGATAAGGTAGGTCTGGATCACTGTAATTAGATTTACATCCTTTAATGCAAAATGAAATTAATAACCATATAATACTTCTTTTCTCCCCCTTTATCTCTCTCACTAAGTTGTATAAATGACATTAATATTATATACTAAATGTTTTAAAGAATAATCTTATTTCTATTAAACAATATTTATTCCTATTTCTTAAAATAATAGAGTTTAATTATGTTTTATACTCTCTATTTTGTTATGCAATTGAATTTCAAGATGTTTATTAAACTTGACTTTTGAATAAAATGTATTTTTTTTTAAAATAAACTTCTGAAAGTGTTAAACCGATATGTTATGCAAAGGAGCAGTATCTTAATATATATATAGTATCTTGAAACTCTTCGATTTTATTTTATTTTATTAAAAAAAAAACCATAGCCATTCCCCTCCATAAAGCTATGCCCAGCACCGACCGACCAGGTCAATAGGTAAACAAAACTTACCAACCTCATCTAATATGGTAGGATTTAGACGACTCCACATACGCCAAGAAACAATCACATGAGACGTGCAACAGATTCTAAACTCGTAAGAGGGGACTTTACATGCTGTCTATCTGCTACATCGGTAGATACTCCCTGCTGCGCCTCAGGGTGCCAGGCGCACGCGTGTTTCCTTTAAACTGAGGCTTTGGAAGATTGGTAAAGATTATTTTTTTAAATAGATAATTTTATATATTATTATATTAAAATAATTTAAAATATATTAATTTAAAGTTTTAAAAAAAAAAAATTGAAAAATAAGATTGTACCGCAATTTTTTTAAAAAATTGAAAAATAAGATTGTACCGCAAATCTCTTGCGCGCATGCCGTTTCTGTTAAAAACAAAAAATAAAAAAAGGATGCAAGGCCTGAAAGTGCCTTTTCTTCTTGGATCCTGAGCTTCTTTAATTCTCTGCCTTTTATCTTGTATTTATCTTCTCAATTTATCAAATATCTTTCACACCTAACAACCCAAGTTTGGTCGGTGTTCGTGGCATTGTGATTATTCCTTCATTTATCAAGAGAAGACAAAATTGTCCTTCCATTGATGGCTATGGAAGTACATACATGGTAGCCGAGCACGTCTAGAGCCTGCAGGGGGTTCACCTAAAATTCTGTGTGCGTTAAAGGATGAAAGAGACAAGACCATATAGAAAATATATTTGGAGGTGCCGAAAGCAAACCCTTTACCTATTTCAATAGAATTTGAGGAAAAAACTTAGAAAAAAAATTCAAATTTTGGGGACGTCATGCAAGCTCTCATTGAGATCATGGGGTTTTAAATATAATTTACAAAAAGAATTACCTTTCTATTCATTATCAAGGCTAATTTAGAATTCTAACATGTTTCTTATAAGTTTTTAAAAAAACACAAAAAAATATTAGAAAAAGAACATATTTGAATTGAGAATATCAATTAAACAAATTTTTTATTAAAAATAGATGCTAACACAACTGCTATTTCCAATAACAATTTTTCTAAAAATTATATCCCTCTTAATTTAATTAACATGTATAAAAAACCTAACCTAAAATTTTATAAATATCTAATGGCTAAGAAA
Organism: Populus euphratica; assembly: GCF_000495115.2. NCBI lineage: Eukaryota > Viridiplantae > Streptophyta > Magnoliopsida > Malpighiales > Salicaceae > Populus > Populus euphratica. The sequence goes on from NW_011500512.1 coordinate 56,827, forward strand.
TGAGATTCAAGATTCAATAAATAGAAAAAAATAGGCCATTAGAAACATATTGATATTCTGCTTTTAACATATGCAATACCATTAAAAAGATCATCTTGATAAAATGATTCTAATTAAATAATATTAAGACCACCAAATATGGTCATAACTTGTTAGGGTTTTTGTTAGAAATTAATTTAGGGTCAATTACAATCTCATTTGATATTCTTTAAAAATATAGCTAGAATTTTTTTGTCAAAATTTTTATATTGATACTAAGTGTGTTGAAAATAGAGTTTTGATAACTCATTCTTTTTTTTTCTCCCTCTTTTTTTTTTTTATGTCACATCACTTTATCTCGTCTCTTTTCATTAGCTCTTAGATCTTTAATCCCATCTTTTGACTATTAGATTTTCATAAATGTTTTAGTTGACTTGTGTTGAGATTAATTAATTTATAAAATAAAAATATTTTAAAATATTCATTGAATAATTTCTATTTCAAAAAGAAGTTGTGTAGAGAAAAAGAAGTTTATTGAATAATTTCTATTTCAAAAAGAATTTGTGTAGAGAAAAAGAAGTTGTGTAGAGAAAAAGAAGTTGTGTATAAAAATATATCTTGAAATGCAAATGTTATTCCAAATAATAGTTGTGTGCCAAAAGATATTTTGAAACATGATTTGTATTCAAAGTATTTTCCAAATAATTTTTCAACTTGTATTGTTGTCCCAAAACTTTTAACAAACTTTGCTATTTTTCAAAAAAATCCCACTTTTAAAAGATAAAAACATTAATGAGATCTATCGAAATTTAAAAGTTCATCATTTGATTTTCTTTCCTTTAAATTTTCTAAAATACCGTCTTGTTAAATATAAAATTATCTATTTATGATTGGTTGTTTTACTTTTTTCAAAGATAATTATGGATTTGAAATTATATTTCTTCACTCTCTTTCAATATATTCTTTTAAATATTAGATACCTTATAATTCATCTTTCAATAGATTCTTTTAAATATTAGATACCTTATAATTCACCATTCTTTCAATTACATTATGAAAATAATTCAATTAAGGTGCTTTTATTTATTTATTTATTGTTATTTCGATGCATGATATAGATAATACTGTTAAAGATATTTTTCACAATCCGAGGCCTTAAAGATGTTTTTCATGTTTTATTTTGTAACAAAATATATACGAAAAAGTTGGAGTACTAATTATTAAAAAAGAATGAAAAATCAAGCAAAATATAATAAGCTCTCTTGTATAAGGTGTTTGATTATTTTAATATATATAAAAAAAATATAATACAGAAATTAGTTTTGATCAAAATCATTAAATGTTGTTATTATACTTTTAAATGAAAGAAATTGTCATTTAAGTTTTTGACTTAATTAAAACATCTAAATGAGATTTTATGTATTGGTCTCAAACCGAATTTATATTTTGGAGTGCGACAAAAGTAAGAGAAAATATACTAACTAATCGTCACCACCATGTTGTTTTACTATTTGGTTTTTATTTATAATTAATAGCATACATTATATTAATTGCATACATCAATAACTTATAATGCGATGTGGTTTATAAAGTTATGACAAGATTGGCTGGTTATTGTATTTTTTTTTTTAAATGGCCTGTAATATAACTTTGATTCTCTAAATATAATAAATTTTATAACCAATATAAAACTATATGTATTATCTAAAAAAATAATACAACTTGGTTAATATTTTACTCTAGTAATTTTGGACATAAATTAAATCATTAATTTATTTTTATATCTTTAATTGATCTAATTTTATTTTTGAATATATCTTCAGCTCAAGATTTTTACGATAAATCATCGAAATTAATCACAAGATAAATATATCGAAATTAATCGCAAGATAAATATGAGAAATGCAAGACTTAGAAACTTAACATATATATATATTAACCGAACAAGCTACAAGGCATCAATATTTTGAACTAGTTTGTCCGTATCAAGCTAAGTTTCTATACCCAGAACCAGCTTTTATACATGTTAAGGTTAAGCTATGGAACATGTGACCCTAAAAAGATCTAGCATTAGTAGAGTTTGAGCTTGATACATTAGATGCAAAAAAGCCCTAGCTAAAATGCAGCTATACAAACACCATGGGGTTGATCGAAATAACATTGCATGCACGGCAGAAGTGATATCATGACCACTTAAGTAATGCATGAGCATTATAGCAATTATTTATCCGTACTAAGATATTCCATTTAATTTTTTCAAACATTTTCCAGGCATAAAATTATAATCTCTTTGAAACTTAATATTCTTTTGGTAGTTGTCCCTTATTCATAAATGATTTTAACATAATCTTTGTACGTGTAGTCCAAGAAACATACACATAATTATCAAACATAACATAACATAAATAGTAATAAATCAAAACTTAAAATTTATCAATTCAATAATAAAACTCATAAAACTAAAAGATAATACAACTATTACACCTTGATTTTTTGATGTCTACATAATGGAAAGGCTATCTAGGTTGGTTGTTTGCAATAAAAAAATCAATAAAAATACTTGTGAAGATAAAAGGAAGATGATTATGGGGTTTTAATAAAAGATTGGAGGTTGATTTGAATAAGGGTTTTGCATTTATTATGTTTTTTTTCCTTTTATAGAAATGATACCTATAATATAAAAATGATACCTATAAAATACGTGGGGGATTATATATTCATTGTAACCATAATTTTGAATTGCAGTTATATTATGTAATTGCTATTCTAAATCACGGTTATAATGTAACTTGTGATTATGAATCGATTTTTTATTAAAATTATGATGCATAATAACTAATATAAGAATATAATTATAAATAATAATTTTGTTAAACTATGTTATTTTTAAAAAAATTCTCCAAATTATATTATTCCCGTCAAAATTTATTAAAACTGTCAATTATCCCCGTCAAAATTTATTAAAACTATGTCAATTTTAAAAAAATAAATTTTTAAATTTAAGATATACCAGCTTACGATAAATAACATTGATATGACATTCAGTTTTAAAAATCAGGAATAAACAATTTTAAAAAAATCAATTTTTAAATTTAAGATATACCAGTTTACGATAAATAACATTAATATGACATTCAGTTTTAAAAATCAGGAATAAGCAATTGAACAAAATAAATAATTGACATTCCATTTTAATTGAGTTTAGCATAAATACTTTTAAATTGTAATTTCAATATTTATATTTTTAAATAAATAATTTTTTTATTCAATGATTAATGATATTTTCAATTCAATTTATAGACTAATTTAAATTTAAAAAAGTTATATCAGCTTTCATATATTTTTAAAGATACACGCTTCTAAATGCTAGTCTAAAATACTAAAAACATGTTTGGCGATATAGATGGTTACTAGTTTGCTAAAAATTTGAATTGTTTATTTAAAATTATTTTTTTTAGTATTTTTGAATTGTTTTGATGTGTTAATATCATAAATATATTTTTTAAAAATAAAAAATATATTATTTTAAGATATTTTTAAATAAAAAAATATTTTTTAAAAATAATTACTACTATAATATAAAATCAACTCTAAACGAAGACACTTGTCACAAAAATATAAATTAATACAAGACAATCTAAAATTTCCTATTAAGAGTTAAGTTGTACACAAGCACTTAATTGGATTGTACATTATCTATTGATTACAGTGAGTTGATAATTTTGCGTGATTGATCCTATCAGACAACTTACAACCTCTCTTTGAAAACATTTGTACTTCTGTGAATCTCCATCCTTTTTTTTATCCTTTTTTTTAATTGAATTCTTGTATGATCTAATTAAATAAAGATAATATTCTGAAATTATAGTAAAAAAACAAAACTAAAAGTGTAAGAACTGAAATATAAAACACAAAGAAAATATATAATCAATCTCTAAATTTTTAAAATTTATATTTTGATTGAAAATTTTATTTTATTTATTTTTCAATTTTATAATTAGAGAGAAATAAGAGACTAACTAAAAAATAATGAGGAGGTCGGTGGATCACATTCCAGCTACAAAAATTTATGATATTTGTGTCAATAGATTCCTTTTCATGAATAGAGTTCATTGAAAGTGATTATTTCCTTCATACATGATAAAATGACATATTGAGAGCAGTTTTGAGGATTGTTGTGTGGTTTATATAGTTTTTTATAGTGTTTTTGAGTTAAAATTAATTAAAAGATGGAATTTAAGCAAACTCCTCTCTCTTCCACCTCCTCTAACCAGAACAATGGTGGTTAGATTCTGGATAGTAGCCTAGTATACAATAGGTTGTTCATCACTATAGACAACTTATTACCCAAGTCTTTTTTTTAAGAAAAGAAGTGAATGGAGCGTCCAGGTAGGGGCCCAAGTTTTTGACCCTAAGAATAATTAGGTTTTTTACCTGCATCTAATATTTTCTTTTTTTAATTTCATTCTTAAACATTGAGTTTTATTAAAAAAAAATTATTCTCATTTTCTTCAATTTCATCCTTCAATATTTAATGGATTTTGAAGTGGTCTTCATAATTTATTTTATTTGCATACTATGAGGTTATCGCAATTTCAAACAACTGTCTCAATATTTGGTTGGTACTCGATTTTGCAACGTTTATTTTTATTATCATGTAATTAATTGCAAAAATAATATAAAAAATAAAGTTAATAAACTTTAGTGGAGTATATGACCTAGGTTCAGTTTTGGTGGGTTAAGCTGTGAAACTTGGATTGATCTAATATGTTGCCTTCTTAATATTAAAAGAAATATTATCTTAATTTTTTTAAAAAAAAATATCAAATCATGTTTTTCTCATTCATTCAAGTTGTCTTTTGACATACCAAGTGAACTAGGTCGTTCAAAGCAACTTCGATATGATTTAATTATAAATCTAGGCTAAGTAAAAATTTAGGTTAATATATTTTAAGGTTGATCCATTATGATGAATTTAATATTAATATTAAATAGTTTCTTATGACCTTAATATTTTAAAAAAAATTAGTCTAAACCGCAGTGTATTGTGTATTGATAATCTAGTTTAGGTGAAAATATTTGATGGCTTTGGTGTATCTTTTGCCTAATAGTTTTTATTCTCGAAAACAAAATTGCCAAGTAGCATCATATTTTATGATAAGATCTTTTGAAGTGTAAAAGAAAAGGAAATCCAAATTATTAAGGTTGGGTTTGGCATTATAGTAAGTTTTGTGGTTGTAGTTTGAAATTTTTTTTTATGAAAATTACTTTTAGTTGAAGTTTTTTTTTTTAAATTAAAATGTTTGATTAAAACTATGATCGAGATTGAGGTTGAAAAAAAAAACAATTTAATGTATTTGGCTAATATGCTTCTCATATTAAGATTTGGAAATGAAATTACTTAAAAGGAAATATATTAATATTGGAAATTTTTAATTTAAATATTATAGGTTTAATTATGATTACATAATCAAATGAATAATTTCTTTAGAAAAGGTTTTTATTTTATTGTCTCATGAAATTATTTGTAATTTCATCGCGTACAAAATCCATACGTGAAGGCCTCTACAATCATTGGTTATCTGAGCGAGCAACAATACCTTGTAAAAAATTCTTAGGAAATAAACTGAGATTGCAATCATATCTTGTAAGCCACATCAGCTTACGATCTCCTTCTGATATAGTTATCTAATGTTATTGATGTAACTATAATCTGAACTTGTGTTTTGAATGGATAAGCAAATATGTTTTGTAAAATTATCCACCTCTATTTGCATACTCCATAAGAACGTTCTATCACATTATATAATGATGAATGTGCATGATTAAACACTTCTTCATGACCTCTTGATTATCCACGATACCTAAAATCCTGTAAATGGTACCTTTTACCTTTATATAAACCTAAATACTCATACTTATTGGGATATTCAGCATTAACCAAATAGTATCTACCTACAATTAAGAACAACATGCTAAGTTTTTCAGTAAATCAATAACTAAGAAAGCATAATATTAAACTTACACTAGTTGTTCTTCAATTTATATCATATCACTTCTAGTGGTTTTAAAATTTTTATACTGCTATTTTTAATAGCCTCAAGAAAAATACATGTATTGTGTACACTACCTTTCCATCCTATCAACAAAAACATGAATTGTATGTCAAAAGTATAAACATCTATAACATATTGTGTTGGTGCACCTTTTCTTTTGATAAATGAAATTTGATTTTCAAATAATATGCAAGCACAAATATATGTGCCATCAATTGCACTGACACAATTTTACATGAAAAAAAAACAATTAGATTTTAATTAATTGCAAACATTCACTAAAAATATTCAATTTGATTGTAACATTAATAAATAAAATATGTCTTACCTTGAAATATGACATATATCTCGGATTCATTGCAATTTCTCTTGTGGTGTTTGCAAATTCAAAATCTATTATTTTATGACATCTACAGCAAACAAACATACTATATTAAGGACTTCTTGTATGCATCTACTAACAAGTTTACTTGAATGCTGAAATTTCTTATGCACTTCCCTATTTGAAGCTGACACGACTAAAAGATTAATGTTTTCTCCCAAGTGTAGGAGTGTCGAAGTAATAAATAACCCGCCAAGACCGGGGTCGAACCACAGGGAGGTTAATTGTACAAATTATAAACAACAATTATAAACAACAACAATAGTAACAATAACAACAACAATAATAATAGTAGTAATAAT
>NW_011500512.1:69136-69337 GCF_000495115.2 Populus euphratica
CCAAGACCAAGGTTGAATTATAGGGAGGTTAATTGTATAATAATAATAATAATAAAGACGATGTTGATGATGATGATGGTGGTGACTTTGAGATATAAGATTAATGAAAGGATTAACAATGATAAAATAATTATCAAGTTTAAAGAATCCACTAATGGTATTTCAAATAAGTATAGTATAAATTCTTTTTATTACTCAAGT
>NW_011500512.1:70602-100367 GCF_000495115.2 Populus euphratica
AACTTATGTTAACAACAAGTCAAGTTTCTTTCATTGTATAGGTGTCAGTTATACCATACAGTATGGGCTATGAGAGTGTCAAGTATTTGTTGTACCAAGTGTTATACAACATAAATCAAGATTAGTCATTTAACAAGTAAAGTATTAAAGAGTGAACAAGATAACAAATATAAATCATGTTAGTATCAAACATTAAAGTCCATATTGAGTTTACACTATACTTATTCTTACACCATTAGTGTAACCTTTTCACCTTGACATAATTAACTTAGCTAGACATAATGAAAGAAAGAAAAATAGATAAACAAAATAAGAACATAAATAAGATAAAAGTTAACTAAGTAAAGGAAAGGAAATGAAAGGCATAAACTTGATACTAATGAAAACAAAACTTGAGCATTACAAAAAAATATAAAGAAAAAGAGCAACAACATGATCTTGATTTAAAAAACAAGATGCCTAAATACATAGCAAATGCCTCCTTTTATAGGCAAAAATTTAAAACTATTGATTTATTGATTAATTACTGAGTGGGTGGCCACATCTTGACTTAGTGACAATCTTTATCTTCTTGTCTGCCAAAAAATCATTGCTAATATTAGAATTTGAATAGATTATCCTCATGAAAGTTCTAGGAAATTATCTCAACTTTCCAATAAGAAACAAATAAGGTCATTTTGGACTTTTAAAACTCGAAATATGGGTTGAACACTAAATAGTATATAGGCTCTAGGACAGATTCAGACTTTTCCATTGTTACTACAATTTGAACTTCAAAATGACCTTTTTGAATCTTGGACTCCATGAAAGTTTTAGGCATATGTCTCAGCTTTCTATCTATGTAAAGCAGACCTAAATCCAAGTTTTATAACTCTAGTTATGATTCAATGATTGAACAGTATTCCAGTTTAGACTGAATTAACATCTCTTTTCTAAGCTTGGCACTCTCTTTATCTTCTAAATTTCAGAAGTTAAACTTATCAATCAATCCTTTCATTTATGTGATAGGCTTGCACTTTAGATGAACATTTACCATAAATTAAAGGTATTTTATATTTATTATATATGTTATTACAAAACATACTCTAGTTACAGAGTTATTGATACTTCAAGTGCAAAATAATGATATAAAACCTTGATAAAAATGTATTTTTAAGTACTAATCAGTTGGGCTATGAAAGAGCCAAGTATTTGTTGTAATAAGGGTTATACAACATAAATCTAAATTAACCGTTTAACAAGCAAAGTATTACTAGTGAACAAAATAAAAAATACAAAACATGTTACTATCAAACATTAAAATCCATATTGAATTTATACTATATTTATTCTTAAATCATTAGTATAACCTTTTCACCTTAACATAATAAAGCTAACTAAATATAATGAAAGAAAGAAACATAAATAAATAAGATAAGAATATAAATAAGATATAAGTTAACTAAGTAAAAAAATAAAATTAAAACATAGACAAGAGATTAATATAAGTAAAACTTATATATTACAAAAATATAAACAAAGAGAGTATGAATATAATCTTGATCTGAAAACCAAGATGCCTAAATGTATGAAAAATACCTCCTTTTATAGGTCAAAATTTAGAATTATTGATTTGATGACTAATCATTGAATGGGTGGCCACATTTTGACTTGGTAACAATCTTTATCTTCTTGTTCGTAGAAAACATCATTGCTCACATCAGAATTTGAACAGATAGTCTCATGAAAGTTCTAAAAAATTGTCTTAACTTTCCAAAAAAACAAGAATGAAGTCATTTAGACTTGTAGAACTCGAGATATGGGCTGAAAACTAAACAGTATCTGGGCTGCAAGACAGATTCAGACTTTTTTTTTGTGCTAAAATTTGGACTTCCAAATAGTAGAATTGATCTTGGACTCTTATGAATATTTTAGGCCTATGTCTTAGCTTTCTAGCCATATAAACAAAATTGAAATCCAAGATTTACAACTCCAAACATGACCTCATGACTGAATAATGTTCTAGTTTGAATTGAATTAACATCTCTTTTCTAAGCTTAGCCTTTTTTTTTCCTTTCACTTTCAATAATTAATCACATCAATCAATCCTTTGAATTGTGAGATATGTTTGCATTTAAAATGAGCATTTACCATAAATTAAGGTTATATTATATTATCAAACTTACTATTACAAAACATGATCTAATTAAGAAGTTATTGACACTTCAAGTGTAAAATGATGATATAAAATCTTGATAAAAATATACTTTTAAGTACTAATGAATAACCTGAATTTTTTCTTTTCACCACCCCATCCCATACCAGTTTTAGAAATATGCTTTGTCCATATTCTTCAATTCTTTTTGCATCCATCCCATTTGTTTTTTAATTATGTTTTAGTGAATGCATGATCAATTTGTTCTTTAAATGGTGTTATAAGAAATTTCCAACCCATTTTATCAAAAAAAAAGTATTAGGTCTTATTTTCATGTCAATGGCCTTAATTCATACGTCACAAAGTGTATGCAACATTTTCTTTATCCGAGCAATTTTATCCATAGATTCAGGATCTTCTATTATATCTTTTAAAACATTCAGTGAAGAAAACAACTAGTGATATCATGTTTATATGCAAAATTCAACATTAACACCTTAAATACTTATTATAAATATTAATAAAAATTAAATAATATAAAATATATGTTATGCAACACTTTAGTTTATTGAATAATTGACAAATCAGACAAAGATACTCTATAAAGCATGTTAAAAAAATTATTTCATTCAACACACAACCTAATTGGTAATTTCATTTTTAATTCAAAAGGCTTTACAAAATCAACATGTAATTATAATAATCAGACGCTAATATCACCTTGATTATGCAATGTTCTAGCAAAAGATCATGAGAAAAAAAGGAATTTCAATTCAACTTAGGTCATGCATTTATTACAATTGTATTCAATACTAGAAATGTGTTATAAAAAAACAACTTCTTCCAATACAAATAACAAATCACCTATAGAACTTATACAAGCAACAGTAAAACTAGCTAAACTCTCACGTAAATTAGTTATTAAAAAACATAACACTAATTAAAAATTGACATTAAATTATTATTGCCATTATTTTCTTAGTAAAATGGAAGGATAATTTCAAAATAGATTTTATTACAAACTGAAGACAACATCAATTTCAAGAACATGATCAAAGTTGTTATTGTTATTATAATTTTTCAATCTTAACTTGGCATTATACTTTGAGGGTCTGTGCATGATTTTAATAGCCAAATTTAGTATGCATAATTCTACTAGGCAACTTCAAAACCTATACCATACAACTTATAATAAATATATGCTTATATATTGCTCACTCCAGTTATGGTTAATTGAAATGGATACTAGAAATAATTGAAAGAAACATTGTCATTCATGATTTAGATACCTTAAATTGTCTACCTAATAATTAAAATAATGGTTGAAATATCAATATTGAAATTAATCAACAAAATACAGTCATTAAGAAATTATGAACAAAATCAAAAGGAAGAGATTAACAAGAATGGAAAGAAAATGAGGAAAACTAATAGACTTGAAACAACAGTAAAGACCAAATTTTATTGCATGTGTGCGGTGTCGTGATGAAAACATTCACCCTTAAAATCCTGTATTAATCTGTCAAATGTGGAGAGACAAAGAATTCTTGTCTTTTATTAGTGGAAAAATAAAATGGGAGTTGCCACCTAGTATTTTGGTCACTAAGAACCCTAACTAGTCTTAGAGATCGGGTACAGAGACTGGTTGTGTAAAGGAAAGGTATTAGCACCTCAAATATGTCCTACCTAAGGTAAGCTACATTGTTTTATTATTGGTAAAATTTAAGGTCTTGTCGTGTTTTCTAGTTGTTAGTCCATATGTGGTTTAAGAAAAATCCTCCTCGGTAAGGAGATCCTTATCTATTCAGGTAATTCTGACGTCAACAAAAAAATTTAATATCTGGAATATATCTTACGTATAAGGTCGTAACCCCGGATATTAAAAGAAAACAATATGTTTTTTTGAAATTTTTGAAATATTGGTCTAATTCTCGTGACTTTAATAAATTGGTTATTAAAGCCATAATATATGTTGATACATATTTTTAATTTTTTGATGAAAACTAGGTATTTTAATATCGGATTCGTCTCTTTACAGTATAAAAATACAAACCAATATTGATTAAAATGCAGTAAAAAAAATTCAAAAAATCACATAATTTAAAAGGATTTTTTTAAAAAAAAATTAATTTTGAAGAAAATTTTATTTTATTATTTTTTAATTTTTTCAAGTGAGGCCGAGCCTAGCCCATGTGGCTAGGCTGAACCCAGCAGACTTGATCAGGTCACTAGCCCAAACCAGTGACCCGACTAGGCAAGAAATCACGCATGCAATCTCTTTTTTACTGTTCAAGTGAATTATAATTCACTTCAACAGTAAACAATAACAATGAATAAAAAACTATATGCTATAATCAAAATGCAAAGTGAGAGAAGCTTACCTGGTAACTGAGACCAACGGAAATGATGATGAATACATGGTGTGCTATTTCTTTTGTATTTTCTTGTTTTCAATTGTGTTCTTCTCCCCTATCCTCTTTCTTTTTTTTCTCTATTCTGCTCTCCTCTCTCTGTCATCCCCTCATTGTCTTGTTGTTTTTTCTCTCTTTTCCTCCTTCCGTTGTGTAGTGCTGGTGCAATTGTGATAGAGAATGGCAGTGGTTGTTGGGCGAAGAAGATGATGAGTTGACAATGGCGTTAGCAATGCTGGCGCGGCTCTCTCCCCTCCTTTTTTTCTCCTTTATCGTTCCCCTCTAGTTCTCCCTCTCCTTTCTCCCTTTGTTCTTTTTTTTTCTTCTGTCATTCTCTCTCCCCCTTCTTTACTTGGTCCCTCCTCTGGCTTTTATAGCTAGAGGATGCATACGTTATGGTAGGTATATTTTAACGGCCAACATGCATTATGGTGGTGAGGAAATCAGCCACAAGACATGCCCTTGATTGCAGCTCCACTGATCCTCTTTTTACTATAGAAAACATTGCTTAAAGACAGTGAGCAATGTGCAATAATTCTTAATGCAATGGCGTTGTTCCAATTTCAAAATGATATTTACTATTTTATAATCAAGCCCCCTGAAAAGTTATAATTAGATCCTTTGATTTTAGCGGCTTTTCCGTTTTGGTCCTTGATTTCAGATTGTTTTAATTAAGTCCCTAATTAGCCATTAAACTTTAATAACTATGCAATTAAGCCCTTGGTCTGGCCAAATCAATTCTTTAAAATTATAATTAGACTCCAGAACTTTAATTTCATCCAATAAAAGCCTAAATTAACTTAAAAATATATTTTTCTTGCAATCAAACCATCCATAAATTCAATTAAATCTTAGATAAAATTTAATTAAGTCCATAAACATATAATTTTAGACTTTTTTTCTCAACTTGAATTTTCTTTGTCAACAAGGCTCTTATAATGTCGAATTTCAATTCTTGTCTTTCTAAACCTCTTTAACCAATTTTTAGCCATTTTATGGGAGTTCTAGCATCCTTTTCTCACTTCTATTTTTTTTTTATTCCTTCTGAATATATTTTTTTGATATGTATTTTTTTGTATATTTTTTTTAATTTTTTTATGGGGAATCCAAAAATAGGTAACAACAAACTTAATGCTTTTTAGTATAATAGTTAAAGAGTCAAGAAAGAACATTGTCCAAAACAACTTTATCAATTTGAAAGATGAAAGAGTAGCAAGTTGTTGAGACCTCATCTAACAAAACCCTTGCAATTCATAAAAAGTATTTGGCAGAAGTGACAACAAAATAGTACTAACTATTGCTAAAAAGAAAATGAAAGAATCCTTCAAAAATCAATATTATGAGAAAAACATTAGACTGTGTCTAAGAACCCATTGTTTACCAAAATTCAAAGCATGAGGTTTTGCATTTAAAACTTTAAAAAGTGCAAATTAATGGGGCACGGAGATTTACATTGTTATTGCTTAGCGGATTAGAGATAAAGATAGAGATAGGAGATGAAGATAGAGCTTTAGTTTTTGTATTGAATTAATGTAGAAGAGTTATGACAAGCCAAAGACTCATAGAAGGGCTAGGAAAGGCTAGCAGCAAAGTGATACAATAGAGACCGAAGTTCAAAAAGGATAGGAGCATTAGGCTTTTTTTATTCTAGACAAATGCATAATGTTTTTGCAACTTTCACTATTTTGATTCATTCTTAATTAGGTTACCTAGTTATAGCTACCATTGCTTTCTACAAATCAAACCCAATAAAGAAGATGATTATTTACTCCTTTATTTGGAAAAAAAAATAAAAACCTCATCACTTATACAACACCCTAATTCAATCATTACAAAATAAAATATTTCACTTTCTTCCAGCTATATAAAAAAGAATATAAAAAAGCAGCAGTTAAATCCACTTATTAAGCAAAAAAAAAAAAACAAACGTGTTTTAGAGGAGAAAAAACTCATATTAATAAACTAATCAAACATACAAAACTCCATCAAACATGAGTTCATCCAAAAGAGAAAAAAAATCTAAAGACAAAAGTACTTACCTTCAAAAACAAGTTTGAATATGAATTATTAAACACAATGGTAAACAATATATTTTGGTTGCATACAAGTGCAATAGTTTATTTAAGAAAGACATACATGACCAAAAAAACATAAAATTAACAGCACTGACAATTAATCACAATAAAATAAATTAATCAAGCATCACACAAATTAAAATTTGTAGTTAATTAAAACAAATTTTTGAATGGAAATTAATCTAATGAAGAAACTTAAAGTCTCTATTTGATACCATAATAGGTTTCCCAACACCTTTACTTGTTGTTGTTTTAGTTTCTCAACATAGATTTGCCATTTATTTATGCAAATAAGTAAATAAATAAAAGCATTATCAGAAACATCATGAGCAAATCCAAGTTAAATTCGATTTGATTTGAAGAAGAATGAAGAAAGGGGTATAGGGATATCATATTTGAATTTGAAAAAATAAAAAAGAAAAAATCATTGCATTACTTATTTTTTGATGAATGAGCTTACAATATCACTAGAAAATACATTTTGTAGAATGAATCTGGAAATGTAATCTCAAAGAAATAGGAGGAGGCAAGCGAGAAAGAATATCAAAAGGAGAGAAGAAAAGAAAAGGGAATAACAAGGCTGAAAAAATCAGGGAATGAGATCATAGATCTCAATAATGGTTAGCAATGGTGCAGGATTTTCAAATCTAGTGAAAGTTAATTTGGAATTTTTTTTTCCAACGGTTATTTCTCCAGAATTTTTATGCCTTTCTTTGTTTATTGGTGGAGCTCGAGAGAGAGATCTTGAAGTATGTATGAGTTGCTTTTGAAAAACTAAGGGACCTATAATAATAAAAGGTGTGGTTCATACCTAATCAAAAACTAAATTTCTATGTTTTAACTCTATTTCATCCAAAACCACATTATCAAACATCTTATAATCGTGTTAATTGTTGTGGCTATAATTTTTATTTTGGTTATTATTGTTGTTGCATTTATTGTTTTTTATATGTCTGGATTCAACTAAATTATGATAAATTAGTCTCACTCTTAATTTACTTGTATTATTATTTTTTATTAGCTAAATAATTACAATTCTGAAATATAAATTATCAAAGAAATTGGTAAAAGAATCTTGTGAAATGAATGAACAGAGAATCTAGCAACCTTGGCGATGGTAAAACAAAAATTAGAAAAACAAATATTAAAAATAAAATAAAAATATATTAATAGCAATAAGTAAAAAAAAAAAGAGTCAAACGCTAGTAGAGCATTATGTGCAGGACTGTAGTAGAAAATGCTGTTTTTTAAAATATATTTTATGTAAGAATGAATTAAATAATATTTTTTTATATTAACACATTCAAACAATAAAAAAATATTAATACAGCTCTAAAATGTTTTACTAAGAATTTTAAGGCCAGTTGCACTATAATTCCAAAGAATGCCTGATCAATCAATACATAATCATTAAACAACCGTAATTAGTTAATTAATCACACCTATTCTCAATCTTTCATACTATACTAGTTCTAGTACTAATTAATTTGGTTGAAGAACAAAGGGAATTTGTTAATGAAGGGAAAGTTCCTGGACAAGGGAGCATGTGCATTTTAAGGCAATTTCTGGAAAACCGGTTCCGTACAGGTTAGTAGTGGTAGCCTAGAACGGATAGGGACCGGCAAGTGTCGGTGGCAGGTTTCCAGGCTGGCAAGGAAATGTAGCAGTGCTGATCCACACTGTGATTCGGCGACCACTTTTGTCGTTCCCGCCAAGTCAGCAATTTCCGTGAAGCCTTCCTTTTTAAGAAGAACATTGTAAGAAACCCCGCGCAAAACTGGTATACAGGCTGGCAGTCCTCGGTCAACGAGAGAGAGAGAGAGAGAGAGAGAGAGAGAGAGTCATAAAACCTTGCCCAACCAACCGTTGCCATCTTTATCTTAAGATATATTTGATTTTTGTTTTGTTTCCAAAATTTTCTTCCTGGACAGTTAAAAGAGTATATTTGTTTTTTTTTTGGACAGTTAAAAGAGTATATTTGTTTTTATATATTTTTTAAAAAATTAATATTTTAAATTATTTTCATGTGTTCATATAAAAAATAAATTTAATCCTCTTCGAAATGGTTGCACCCTTATCCAAAACTCGAAGGCAAAACAAGGCCGCACTAGGTACATAAAACATTCAAAAATCAAAGATCGAAATCGGACGCTCCAAAAGAGATGATTATTAACCGCTCCAAATCACTCTCAGCCACAGCTTTCCTGTCTTAAAGAGAGTGGGGCGGACGCTCCTCAACAAGACACCTCATCTCTAAAGTAAATTAAGAGAGCGAGTTATGCAAATCAGTGCTGCTAAATACGTGACGCGTGTCCCTTCGCCAGCTGTGTCCCGAAAACCGAACCGCCTGCCTTGAGCCTTCAGTTCGATGCCCATAACTACTACCTCGAACCGCCTCTCCCGGTCACCCGACTCACTCCCTTTTATATATGATCTTCCATAAATCGCCCTTCACTACCCTCCCCCTGTTTACGACCTTCTCTGGTCTCATCCCCTTCCTGTTGACAGTGAAGAGAGAAGGAACAAGAACAAAGAAAAACAAAATACAGTCATCTTATATCTGACTGGCTATAAATTATATATATATATATATATATATATATATTTTAATAGAGACTGAGATTGAGAAGATATGGCTACTACGAGAAAGGAAATGGATAGGATCAAGGGGCCATGGAGTCCAGAAGAAGATGAGGCGCTACAAAAACTAGTTCAAAGACATGGTCCGAGGAACTGGTCGCTAATAAGCAAGTCAATCCCTGGTCGATCAGGTAAATCATGCAGGCTCCGTTGGTGCAACCAGCTCTCACCTCAGGTCGAGCACCGTGCCTTCACTCCTGAAGAAGACGACAAGATCATCCGAGCCCACGCTCGTTTTGGCAACAAGTGGGCTACAATTGCCCGTCTCCTCAACGGACGCACCGACAACGCCATTAAAAACCACTGGAACTCCACTCTCAAACGCAAGTGCTCTTCTATGGCAGATGACGGTAATTTCTCCAATCTCGACGGGTATGATGGTAATTTGGATGTTGATGGTAATCAGCCCTCCAAGAGATCGGTCAGTGCAGGTGCTGGTGTGCCTCTCTCTACGGGGCTCTACATGAGCCCGGGCAGCCCCTCTGGATCAGACGTCAGCGACTCGAGCCCCCCCGGTTTATCTTCTTCTTATAATCATAATATATACCGTCCCGTTGCCCGAACCGGAGGGGTTTTGCCTCCGGTTGAAACGGCATCATCATCGGACAACAACGACGACGACCCCCCTACCTTACTGAGTTTATCTCTACCCGGGGCTGATCCAGCAACCAAGTTGCCCAACCGAGTCGTCGAGCCAGCTCAGGAGCGAGTCTTCGAGCCAGCTCAGCAGCCAAAACCCAATACAGTGACCCCCTTTTGGGTGGCAGCGGACCCAGCTCAGGTGACCGCCCCGGGAATGGCTGGTCAGACTGGACGGCCCGGATGCGGTTTTGTTGGGTTGAGCAGGGAGCTAATGATGGTGATGCAAGAGATGATAAGGAGGGAAGTGAGGAATTATATGATGGAACAGAGTGGTGGGGGCATGTGTTATCAGGGTATGAGTGGAGAGGGGTTTAGGAATGTTGTAGTGAATAGGGTTGGGGTTGGTAGGATTGAGTAATGAAAATTATGAGCTAAAAATAAAGGTGAGAAATGTGGGCAGAGTAGAGTGTAGGGAGGGGGAGAGAGAGAGAACTGGGCTTTGGTTCTTTCGCTTTTTGTTAGGGAATAATTTTGGGATTGTACAGAGTGTGCGTGTGAGAGAGAGAGAGAGAGAGAGGTATGGGTAAAAGGTGAAAAATGGTGTTGAGAGAATGCCGAGAGAGCGAGAGAGAGGAAACGGTAAAAATGGAGACATTTGTGTAAACTGGATGTTGTTTTGATGAGGGAACTGGAAAACTTGCGACAAGAAAATGGAAAAGAACACAGAAAAGAAAGGTCGTTTTAAGACTTAATCTAAGTGTCTTATGTCTCAACTCTCAACTGGTTTTTATTTTTTATTTTATTATGAATTGTGTGGATGTCTATTTTATATTTTTCTCTCATTTCAAGACTTTGGCACCATTTTATTTCCTAGAAAAGAGTTTATGTTTTATGTTTGAGTTGAAAATAGTTTTTTTAGTATTATATAATATCATGAAAAATAAACTAAAATAATTTATTAATTATTTTTTATTTAAATTTATTGAAATAAATAAATAATATTCAAAATAAAATATATACCAATTACAAAGATTATTAGATGTTTTTAGATTTTTCAAAAATATCTTAGAAAAACATTTTCTTACCAACTAAGCTAGATTTTTTAAAAATATCTCAGAAAACATTTTCTTACCAACTAAGCTGCTAAAAATGATAAATAAATATAGAAAAATAATTTCCGAAACATTACTTTAGTGGAAATGAAGTTATAAGAAACGAGCACTTAAAACAGGGAGAGTGCCTCTGTCGGAAATCTTTACGCATGGAATGAAGATTTGTAGTGAAACCAGCCATATGCAAAATATAATGCCCATGAAAATTGCTCGAAAAGGAAGAGGTTTAACATGTTGATTTCGAAGATTGAATATTTAGGCACGTCAAAGGAGGTGGTTGGGAAGTTGACAAGACAAAACTGTCAAACACCCTCCTCCATTTTTTATTGCAGTGCAGTAATGGCGGGTAGCAGCTAGCCAACGCTTGCATGCTTCCTCACCTTTCCTTTTTTCCTTGGATTTATCTCTTCAAACTTGAGAGCATGGTCCATCTGTGATAGCAACTCTCACCCACCAAAAATAAATACGTAAAAACACAAAAAAAAAAAGAAAAAAAAAAGAGGAAGCTCGAGAAACCCCCGTGTGAGTCACAAAGGTGCAAGAATGGTCCATCTGTGATAGCAACTCTCACCCACCAAAAATAAATACGTAAAAACACAAAAAAAGAGAGAAAGAGGAAGCTCGAAAAACCCCGTGTGAGTCACAAAGGTGCTGCCTCCATGGTGCTTGAGCTTGTGTCATCTGTCATCATTAACATCACTCTGGATTTCACAACTTGCTGCAAATCTTCCCTCCAGGACCATTCGGGATCGCTCAGAGCATCAATCAGAGCACGTATACAATCGAGGCCCGTGAGAAGAGCTTAAGTGGAGAACCTGATAATTTAGCAATGAAAATCAGTAATAAACGACCTTTTCTGTTTCTTTTGATAAATAGTAATAAACTACGAGCTAGAAAGTGAAGCTATCTCAAAACTGCAAAAATGAACAGAAACTTGAGCAACTAATGGAGATAGCTTTAGCTGCATTGTCCTGTAAACTGACAACAAAAGGTACATACAAGTTGAGCTCTTGGTTAAGTGTTCTTCAGAATCAAACCACAAGTATTCTCAAGTATCAAACCGCACACGCCATTTACAAACTTACAAATGATTAACTTCATACTTCCCTTAAATTTAGGACGTCCCATCATGGGACCAAGAAGGATAAACTAACCTTTATCAGTTTATAACTAATTAATGAGCGAAGTTTCAATGAAAGAAACATCACATGATGGAAAACTGCTGTTTAAATTTTTTCTGTGGAATCTATTCCAGACATGTTCTCAAAGAACATTCCAATATCCTAGAATTAGAAGCTATCACGACAAAAACATTCGGGAAACAAATCAATAATGAAGTTCATTGAGCTGACCATCAAAGAGATTCATACCGTTGACCAGAGAGGAAGGAAATTCAAAATGGATGGAAGGAAGGCCAGAAATATAGATGTTAATGCAAGGGCTGCATTTTGCTCGAACTGCATGTAAATTTGCACAAGCAATGAGGATTCAAGAACTTTATGCCAAGAAAGTAACAAATGGAAAGGAGATAGAAATAGACACGTACCAGGGAAGTTCTTTGGGGAGACTTAATATAATACAGGATGGAACACCAGGTATGGCATCCCTTAGCAGTAAGGGCACATGCAACAGCTATGGCAGTTGCAGTGGCCCTTTGAGCAAGCACAATCCCTACAGTTGCAGCAGCGAGAGCTGGTGCATAATTAATACCTTCCGACCGTGACCATGACCAGACCCCCTCCTGTAATAAAATTCCAAAATTTGTTCAGAAAATCACTGTAAGTTGCATACACATGCAAAATTCCATTAGAACAACTTGAGAACCCATCAACTTCAGATCATTCCTTAAACAGAGATTGCTTAACCCTAGAACCTCCTTCCACTCAATTACATTTGCTCTGATATTTACAAAAGCCTTCACTAATAAGAAAAACCCCTAGAACACAAAGGATCTTTCACCTGTTGCTACCAAACAATGAAACATCTAATGGTGCAACAAGATAGATAAGGTAGGGTAAGGCAATGAGAAACAATTCAAACTGAGAAGCTGGGATGACACGACATGCATACAATGAAGACACCAGTGAGAAAAACCTAGACCATTGAATAAGTTGAAATAACTCTTTCTGGCTATCAAACCAAAACGAAATCAATGGGGGAAGCAATGAAAAGCAATAAATAAGAAGGCACGTTTTTCTTCCATTTATATTTTGTTGGCAGGAAGCTAAAGCATCTAGAATGTGGCCTCCTTTAAGCAACATCCCCTTTAGACAAAGATCAGCACAGTTAAACCAGGATTGCCACAAACATGAAAGTTTAAATCATATGAAAACTGATCTCCAGTTTAGCTAAATTTAAGTTTTTGCTTCCACCATGGATGTTTTCAGTCCTACCAGCTTTAAAATATTCCTTCTTCAACAAATTCCAAAAGGAAATATTCATACATACTTTAATTACATCACATATCAACCATGAACAAACTAGTTTCATATTTAGATGAGAGATTGAAAATACAGGTACAAAGCATGAAAAAGAATCTCATGTGCTTTATTCCAGAGCGCAGCGTGCAATACTGCAGTAATCAGAGGCATAGTTAACAATGAATAAAACATTAGCTTATAAACAGGGCACTCTGATTCATTCACATACATAAGAAATGACAATGGTTACAGAGATCCACTAAAGGAATCATGAGGACAATTCTGACAAGCACCCATATTGCAACATAGCATCTCCGCATTACTTAGACATTAACACTAAAACCACTGCATCCAAAGACAAAAAAACAAAATGTCTATATGGTTATGGCTGCACTTCATTTGTGATTATGGTTAGTAATTCTCATGTACCTTTCTTGCACAGGAATTAACAGCAGTGGCATATGCCAATGGAGCTACAGCCAAGGTACAAGTTGATGCTGCCACCATCAGGTCTTGTGCTCTGTAGACGATACCCTGCAAACTACATTATCAACCCGAGCATCAACAAGATAGAATGGATGTGTCAGTAAATATCATGTCAGTTCAATGGTCATAGAGCGATGTTAAAACAGTATCATGTCAGTTCAATGGTCATAGAGCGTTGTTAAAACAGGCGGCATATTAGAAGATTAATCGGACAAATAACCATGAGCGGCTAAGATATTATAAATTTCTTGACAGAAAGAGAGAATTATCATTAAAGCATCAAACTACCAAAACCATTACTGGAAAAAGAAAAAGGGAAAATTACTTTTAGCATTATACAGTTTGGTCCAAATTGCGATTTCCCGCTATAATTTGAAAAATTATATTTTACATCTTCAGTAAACACAAATTTTTAAATTGGATGAAATGACCAAACTACCCTTTTACATATATATATATATATATACATATATATATATATATATATATATATATATATATATATATATCAGAAATTCGACCAAACAACAGATTTGATCTTCTCCCTCTTTTACAAATTTCTTTCCTGAACCTAAATTACCAAATCAAACACAAAATAAACCCTGATTTCATCAATTAAGGAAACCAGGACTTTCTTTAGATTTTCTCCATCAGATTTCTTCGGGTTTTTCGTGCTTCTGTCTTCATGATGGCAAATGGGTGTCCAATACACTGCAAGATGATTCAATCACAACCCAAACAATGGAATACAAGCTCTCTGCTACGTCAATGAACATAATCCACACTGGAAGAAGAAAGCCTAAAATCTCAGCAAGCGTTTCAACCAATTGCTGCATTTAGCTCACACAATAACCATCGCTTTCCAAGCAACCGCATTTGGCTCAAGCATTTCATCAAACACCTTCCTCACAAACTCAATAACCTGATGTTGCAATAGGACCAGGATGTATTGTTGAGTCTAGAGTTAGACTCTCTTGTTGCTCTGTGAGGTTTGGAGTTTGCATCGGAAGCATGCTTGCATATCTAGCAATATCATCGGATGGCACTCCACTGTTGGGCAATGGAGGTGGTTTTACCCCACAAAGAGATCAAATCAAGCAATTTGAAGCCAAAGATAGTTATGTGAGGGTTTGTGTTTGAGATTTATAGACTATGTTTAGACCCTTTCGGGGCAATTTGACCGAGTCTATTGTTAGGAGTAGTAACACTCAGTTCAATAGTCTAGACAATGTTTACAACTAGCTAACATGTGCTCAAGTAAATTCAGATGCTCAGAGAAAGAGTTTTGTTGTCCTAGGCACTAGTGATTCATTGGGACAATTTGGTTAATGATGATTTGAAACGTCAAGATAGGTTTGAAAGGTGGATGATCTAAATCATATACGACTCTCCCTGTTCAGTAGATGATGTTGTGCTTGAATCTTCAATTTCATCTGGTCATCATTCACTTGCTTCTCCAGGAATCGATCAATAGAGGAAGAAGATAGGTGAATGACTGCTATGGTTATGGTCAGGGTTTTTTCTTTTTTTTAATTCACCGGAAAATTTGCAATATTTAATATAAAGGCTATTTAATCATTAAATGAAAAATAATGACAATCCTGTCAATAATTAAATATTTTTTGTTGATTTTTTTTAGAGGATATTAGGTGTTAGCATGCAAAGATGTAAAATATAGTTTTTCAAACCATAACAGGTAATCACAATCTACAGGGTAATTTTCCAAAAAAAATAAAAACCCAGCAATATCATAAAGGCATTGAACTTAGACCATTTGGTTAATTCTAAAGAAAAATAAGTCTATATTAACAAATATGTTGCAAATATTTTAGTTTTTGCCATTTGTTGGATCACACCGTTGACCCAATATGTTTTGTTAAATCCACACTACTCTGATTGATATAGCTTTTAGGTAAAGCAGAACCATATCTTTCCAAGATTTTCAAGTTCACTGTGGAGCAGATTTGAAATTTTAAGCAAGTAAATGACTAAGAGACTTTCTGTCCTGAGAGAAAACAAGAGTACCCAACTGCAGATTCTTACACCAGCAAAGTGCTAGATGAGAGGAAGGACTTTCAATCACCCCTGGCCCAAGACACTACCCACCCCCTTGTTGATTGTTTCTATATAAGATGTCCCCTCGATTATTTATTTCTTTTGTTCCCAAGAGGCACAAATACAGCAAGAAGCCAACCATTTCCATTGATGAAAAGAAGATACAACATGCTGGAATAACAACTATGCTTTTGCAGAAACTCTGTAAATTTGGATACATCCATGTGCATAGAGATTTAAGTTAAAATATGGCTATGTTAACACAACATAAAGAGCGCGCTAGCGCACATAATCACACTTATTAGTCTAATTATATTTCCTTGTACAAATATATATTAAGTTTTCAGTAAGACAACAAGAAAATTTAGATCAAATAAAGGTATTAAAATATATATGAAAAAAAAATTCTTAAAAAAACAAATAAGGAAAGATGGAAATGATATGCTTTTCTACAATAGGATTCCTTTTCTAGGCAAAAATGATAAATGTATCTAGGATCCCCTTAATGAGATGTCCGAGCTTCACCACTGCATATATCTAAACCAGTGTACATCATCAATGAGACTTGTTAACATAGAAGAAAAGCCCTATCCAAATCACAAGGGGCGTGCCAAAGCATGCATGATGTCCAATTATCATTAGTAGAATCAATGCATTTGTTCAGTTATTATCTAAGAAAAAACAACAATTCCTCAAGCACAACATTGTTGATAACTCACTACAAGGAAGTTCAATAAAAACACACAAATGGTTTTCTAAGCATAGAATAAAAGTAAATAAATACTATTCCTCCAAGTTACCTGGTGTGATCATGAATGGCCACTCGAAAAGAAATGGTTCAAGTAGAGCGATGGCAACTGCCAAACCTACAACCAATTTGCTGTAATGCTCACCAAATTCATCCAGACACCTTTGAAGCATTCACTTACTTGATAAAACTTCCATAACAAGAATTACTTGATAAATCAAGATAAACAAAATGAATATAGCCATCTCATAACTAAAATGGAATGTCATATTAGCCAGAGTATTAGCTTGTTACAACTCATAATGCTAAATCTTCCACTGGATAGTTAGCTAGCTAACCATTAAAATGTGGTTATAGCCACTAACTGCCCCTGAACATTAAACTTGTTTTTTTTTGGATGACTACAAAGGCTTAAGCAAAGAAAGCTCTGGCCTACCTAGACAATGAATTTAGAAACAGAACATTCAGGTAAGGAGGAAACTTTCTGATGTTTGTTGACATTGATATTATAAATAACATAGAGACTCGTCCTAATACAGCCTAAACTCATGAACACTTGAATTAAACGGTATATGCAATCTTGAAATGCCATGAAGCCTTTAAAAGCTTTAAATCACATGTTGACATCCAATAACAGGCCATAATATGCTGTGCTTTCAGCCGAGATTTCATGACATTACCAATATCAAAACTAAATTAAAATATTGAGCAAAGAGAAAGTTAAATAACTTCAAAATGACACACCAGGCCAACTCCGACCAAAATGTAGGATCCCACTTCTATATCATGCACAGGTAAACTTTTATATACGACAAATGAGAAACATCCGGCAGCTTATCATCATTTACATCCAATACATCAACAGAATCCGGATAATTTCCTTCAACACTTTAATATTAAACAACTATCTCAACCTAATAGTTTAAATTATTAAGTAAAGTCTCATAATATAATTTATATTATTCTTTATCACACCCTCTCAAGTAAAAATTCTTTAAACTTGAAACTTCCATAAACTCACATTATACTGTGTTTAATTTTTATTAAATAAATAAATGAGATTCGAACTTATAATGGTTTAATCATCAAATTTCTAACATCATATCAAAAAATCATTTCAACTCAATAACTTAAACTATTAAATAAATTCCATAATATAACTTATATTATTCCCTGCCATTTAACGTCATCAATCACTGATCGATTGGTAAAGAACTCTTCAGCTGCAAATAAGCAAAAACATTTTATTCATTCATCACTCGGAAAGTAATCATCTTGAGAATCAGGACTGACTTAAAAATGATGACCAATATGAGCTAAATTGAACATTGCAAAAACTAATCCTCCTTCTAAAGTATTGCCCATAAAAATTGATGCAAAACAGGCAAGGGCCATTATTAAAATGTTAACTTTCCCGTCAGTAATATCAGTCAGTGCATCAAGCAATGCTGAGACCTGACTGGCAATCAATGAAAATGAAAAGGTAAGATAAAAATTACCGACTTTTGGGATGGAAATTGTTACCCAACAAGAGAGAAGGCGACGAGCATGAACGCATTTTGAGGGGCTTGACTGCAGATCATATAAGAGCAGGCAGCGGCAGTGATAAAGAGAGAGAGGCGGAACAACGGCAGAGCTGCAAGTTTTCTCTAAAAAAAAGTCGCCAAGTCCATCCATCCTATTGTTTTTGCAAATTTTAACAGGGCTCTTTGGGGTCCAGTCTGTTGCGAATTATGGCCTCCGTGATGGTGATTTTGATGACAGCTGTGGTGGTGGTTGGTGGCGCCGGTGATGGAAATCGGAGGACCTGGGAGGAAGAAAGAAGGGCAATTGGAAGAAAGGAAAGGTTTTTGTGGCAGCAATTTGGAGGTTAGGTGTGAATGACAAGTGAAGGAGAGGGGAAGTGAGTGACGGAGAGTGGTGGCTTCCATGGTCTTCGGTTGTTAACGATGTATGAACCATGATCAGCTCGTCATGAGAAGGTATGGTATAAATCAGTACAATGATCGATGGAGAATGAAAAATGACGAGCCCAGGGTGTCTTCCGTAACGGAAAACAATTTTTTTTTCTTTTAGTTTTTCTTTTTAATAAAAAAACCATCTTTGAAAATATTTTTTTAGTAAAGAAATAAAAATTACAATTATTTTTTATAAAAAATAAAAATCTTATATTAGTCGTTATATTTGTAAAAATTTAATTGTAGAGTATTTATTTTATTTTATTTAAATTAAATTAAAAATTATTATAAAAAAGTTATATTGTAATTTAGGGAAAAAATTATATTGGATTTATAATAAAATAAATAGATCGGAAAACAAATCTAAATATATATATATATATATATATATATACACATATACATATAATAATAATTTTAATATTTTAAATTGCTAAAGAAATAATTTTTTATATTTGTTCTTATTTTTTATAATATTTTTAATTATCTTCCCATTTTATTCTAAAAGTTAGGATCTTTTATAATTATATAGGTAATCAATCTTAACTACTCTAATTAATGTAAAATCTTAATAAAAAATTAATTATGAATATTTATAAATAATATTTTAGTGCAATAAAAATTTTATAATTTTATTAATTTTATAATTTTTTTACAAAATATTTTTACCTCTAAAATTTTATTTTTATTTTACATTCATTAATTAAGTATTTAATTAATATTAAAAATAAATAAATATTAACAATTAAATTAAATATGTTTATATGAACAAAGTTAAATGATATGTAAATTAACTAATTGAATACAGAAAATATATGTTAATATACAAATGAAGGAAAATAGATATAGGAAAAAAAAGAAATTACAAAAACTAAATAAACAAAGAATAGTGAAAAAGCAATAAAGAAAATAATAAAAGTAGAAAAAATGAAAAAATGAATTAAAATTGCATATATATATATATATATAGAGAGAGAGAGAGAGGGGGGGGTTATTTATAAAGTGAAATTGAAAATAAAAAATAACTTTAATAGAAGGGAAAAAAATAAAAGTATGAGGTTCAAATTGATAAAAATAATATATCATCAATTTGAATTGACTGATGAAATTAAAAATAAATAAAAATTAAAAAAATCAAAATCAAAAGAATAAAAACTCAATTGAAAAAAAAATATATAACAAATTGAGATGACAAGATAAAATTTAAAACAAATAAAACATTTACAAAGAAACCAAGAATAAAACTTAAAAATAAAAAGAATAAGGACTTAATTTGAAATATCAATATTAAATTGTCATTTTAGAAAAGAGCGAGAAAATAAAAAAAAAAAGATCTTATTGCCCTCGACTTACCTTAAAATAACCAAAAAAATCTTTGTAAAAAGATAAAAAAATCCTTTTAAACCGATATTAATATTTTGGTGTCTAAAGATATTTTAGTTATTTTATGAAATTAAAAATAAATAAAAATTAAAAAAATCAAAATCAAAAGAATAAAAACTCAATTGAAAAAAAAATATATAACAAATTGAGATGACAAGATAAAATTTAAAACAAATAAAACATTTACAAAGAAACCAAGAATAAAACTTAAAAATAAAAAGAATAAGGACTTAATTTGAAATATCAATATTAAATTGTCATTTTAGAAAAGAGCGAGAAAATAAAAAAAAAAAGATCTTATTGCCCTCGACTTACCTTAAAATAACCAAAAAAATCTTTGTAAAAAGATAAAAAAATCCTTTTAAACCGATATTAATATTTTGGTGTCTAAAGATATTTTAGTTATTTTATTATATTTTTATTTTTATTTTTATTTTTTATACTACTCAAATACTAAATTGTCTCTTGTATTTCCAATAAATCTTGAAAACATTGTTTTTACTCCATGCCAAAATGTTTTTCATATCTTGTTTAACTTTTGTTAATTTATGACCTGATAATATGACGACATTGTAGTGTTATACTTTATTGAATGATTAAAAATTGCAACATCTCCTAACTTGATTCTATATTTACGAGAAGAAAAAAATATATTGTTTATACATAAATGTATAAATATTTAGGCGTAGCACATTTCTGATTACACACGCACACAGAGTTATATATTCCGTAGGTAGTGGAACTAACACAATAACAGAGATATAAATGGGTTACATATATCACGCAGGTAGATTTCTCTGCTTGCAGTTATTAAATACTATTTTTTAAATGTGAATTATGTTCGAGTTCAATAATTTTAGCCCTTTTGGTTTCAGTAAAAAAAAACTTAAAAACGAAAACGTGAAAGTTACCCTTTAGCCGTAATTAGTATGTACTAGTTAAGTGAATTGCACTGGATTACCAGTTTACTTTTAATTTTTAAAGAAAATTAGAAGTAGGATTCGATTCTATTTGGGTCTTGTCTAACCTGACTTAAGTTTAGTTTTGAGTTAGTTTTAGACAAGATACGTGAGTTGTGTATATGACAAGATTTAAATTATTTTTAAATAATTAATAATTTATATATAATTTGTAAATAAAAATTAATATAACATTAATTGTAATTTGATAAAAATATTATTATAATATATTTGGTAAAATTAATAAATGATATAACATTTTTTTTTAAATTCATTAATTCTTTTATTAATAATATTAATTATAATAAAATATACTTTAATATAAATATTTGTAATTATATTAAAGCTGTACGTAGCTCAAGTAACACGTAGAGCTTGGACTGTACCTAAGAGGAAGTTAACCAAGTACTAGGTGGCGTTGTGCTATGAGTTTGGGGTGATGCTGCTCAAGCGCCACGTAGCACTTGATCTGCCAATAGCCAGGACCCAATTCTATTTTGGGTCCTGCTATTTTGGGTCCTGCCCTCCCCAGCCCAAAACTAGCCTTAGCCCATGCCTGCGAGTGCCCAAGCCAAAATGCCACCTGGCGCTTGGATTGAAGCTAAGAGGAAGCAGATCAAGCGCCATGTAGTGCTTGGACTGTTCACATAATGAGGGAACTCAAGTGTCACATGTCTCAACGTGGTTTTTTCATAGTAATAACAGTTTTTTAAAATTTATTAATGATGATAATAATATTTATACTTTTATAAATTATAATGAAAATACTAAAAAATTATAATAAAAATAATAATATTTTTAGCAGTAATAATATGAATTATTATAAAAATCATATTATTTATAACACCAAATATAATAATATTTTAGAGATTAATACTATTAATTATACTAAAAAATAATATTAATAGAACAAATAATAATAGTTTTGAGATCAACATTATTAATTAGACTAAAATAATAATAATATTTTTCATACCAATACTATCAATTATGCCAAAAAAAATATATTAAGAAAAAATACAATAATTCTTTTAATATTAATTATACTAAAAAAATAATATCAACTGAACAAACAATAATATTTTTACTATAAATACTCTAAAAATTAATTATACTAAAAAAATAAGAAAACTAATAATAATATTTTTAATACCAACATTTGTAATTATACTAAAATTATAGATAGCTCCAACACCACGTGGTGCTCGGTTGCACCCAATGGGAAGCAAACTTAGCGCTATGCAACGTTGTGCTGTTGGCTTGGGGTGGTACAGATAAAGGGTCACGTGGTGTTTAGTTTGTCTGCGGCTAGGACCCGATACTATTTTGAGTCTTGCCCTGCCAGGCCCGAGGTTAGCCTTGGGTCATGTCTAGTAGTACCCCAACCAAAGCGTTACTTAGCGCTTGGATTGCAGTGCAGAGGAAGCAGGCCAAGTTTAGGTGATGCTTTGGTTGTCCGCCATCAGAAGGAAACCCAAGTGCCACGCGTTTCAATATGGTTTTTTTTTCATAGTAATAGTAGTTTTTTAAAATTTATCAATGATGATAATAATATTTATACTCTTCTAAATTTTAATGAAAATAATAATATTTATAATACAAATAATAATATTTTTAGTAGAAATAATATAAATTATTATAAAAATAATATTATTTATAACACCAAATATAATAATATTTTAGAGATTAATACTATTAATTATACTAAAAATAATATTAAGAGAACAAATAATAATAGTTTTGAGAACAATACTATTAATGAGACTAAAAAAAATAATAATCAACAATACTATTAATGAGACTAAAAAAAAAAAATTTCATACCGATACAATCAATTATACTAAAAAAAAAACTAAAAGTATAGGTAATCCAAGCATCATGTGGTGCTTGGCTTGCATTTAAGAAAAAGTAAATTAAGCGTCAGGTGGCGTCGTGTTTGCCCATCCCTAAGTAGGTAACTCAAGCGCCATATGTGCGCAACTCTAGGGGGCACACTTTTAACCTAATGCTTGAGGCCTGCAAGCTATAGTCTCCTCGTATGCTCGCATCAATAATGCAATATATAATAAAAGCACTTATAATATATAGTATTTATGCTATAGTGTAGCATAGTGCAATTTACTGTGAATCCATTCCAAGAAAACAACATTCCACGCTATAATAAAATATTGATTAATTTTAGTTATAGTTAATCATTAATTATAATCAACATCATGTTACTTGATCACGAGAACACTTAACACTTTTATATTTAAAAATTATACTTTCAGATGCAATTTTATAGAAAAATCTTGTATTTTGTTTTCATAAATGAATATGAATTCCTAGCCCAAAATAACATTAAAATTATTATAAATATGCCATTACATCTTTTATAATGGCATGTATGTAAAGCTGATATGAAATAGAAAACAAACATAGCGGTGGGATATTGTAATTTGATCACTCGAAAAAAATGGCTAATATAATGCTCTAAAGTATTAAAATGAATAAATTTTATAGTGCTTAACAACTAGCTCTATGGATCTAAGATTTCTCCATAAAAAATGATATAAATGTTTCCACTTGATATTTCTATCTTCTATTTGTATTTATTTTTCTTTTAAAAAAATAAACATAGTGAGATTTTTTTATTTAACATCGCAAATTATAACATATACTAAAACATATCAGTATAGTTCACAGTAAAACATTGATGTTTTTAATTTTATTTTTATTTTTTTTGCTTTTACTGTAGACTACACAATGCAGTCCATAGTAAAAATTTATTTTTTTAATTAATGTCTTTAAATTTTTTTAATAATTAATTTTTTATATTTAGTTATCATATAATGATTAATTTTTTTCTTTTAATGATTAATTTTTTTTCTATTGTATGAATCTAATATTTCTCCATAAAAAATGATATAAATGTTTCCACTAGAAATTTCTATCTTTTGTTTGTATAAAAAAATAAGCACAATAAGATTTTTTTATGTAACATCACAAATCAAACACTAAAAATAGTCACTTTACATCAAAATCATTTCACAATAAAAAAATCTCATTGGTTTGTATACTTATATTTTACCATGGATTTACATAGTGTAATGACTAATTTACTTGTATAAAACCAAACCAAAGAACTTAAGGGGTAATATAGTTTTTTCAATGAGATTAATTAGTTATTACTAAATTAACTGGGGACATCTTAATCATCTTGTATTTTCATTACACAATAAAATTACTAAACTGACCATGAAAGCAAATTTCATTTAACTTATCTTTAGGAGCTTTTTTGAAATTTTATTTTAGTTTGGAAAATAAAATTATTAATTATTCTTAAAATCAAAATTTTTTATACTTGTGTGTAAGGGCTTTCTTCTCATTCATCATGGTTTTTTTTTTTAATTATCAAGTGGACTTAGAGGCAATTCAATACTTTAAAAAATATAAAATATTTGATGTGGACTTTATAAATATAAAGATCTAGAAATTTACAATCGAATTGGTTCTTCCTGCAAGTTAAATTCAGGTTTGCGATTGAACTTGACACAATAATAACCTATATAGAGGCACAAGATTATAAGTGACCATCCTCCATCCAACATCTATAATCGAGATGCAAACAAGAAGTATAGATGTCACGATATTTGGTTAATTCATCGATAAGTCAGAGTAATTTTATAGGAACCAAAAGTAAAAGTGGACTCTCACACACAAGTTTTATATTCAAATAATCAATTCATCTTTTATTAAAAAAAAACCTAAATATAAGCTAAATAATCATATTTATAATAGGTAAAAATATCCTAAACAACGTTGAACAAATTATTAAAGAGTTCTAAATAAAATAGAAAAAAGAATCCTAAATTGCTAAATAACTCTATTTATAATATTTAAAAACATTCTAAAAATGTTAGACAAATTATAAAAAGTTCTAAATAAAATAGGAAAAAGAATCCTATATAAACTAGGAAACTAATACAATTCATATATAGTATCTTTTTAATCTTATCAGAAGTCTTTTCAAATTTCAATTGACCTAAAATTTTAATCTTACATAAAATAATATATCTAAAGAATTTTGTTAAAATTTCAGCCCGATTCAATAATCTGATCAAAAGTTATGCTTGTTAGTGTAAATTTTATATTAAAAAAAAAATAAGCTCAAAATCAAATCTGATTATCAAACCTTTATATGAATCGTATCAATACTATTAAGAAAAAGTTATCAACATGTGCATGACATGAATAACATGTGGAAGATGTCCAAGCTCTTTTGGTGACACCTCTTAGAGGCCAAAAAAGCCATGTCATCTAAAGGGTTAAGTCGCGACACATTATATGGGGTAATGCATGTACAATGGCTCACAATGGCTCAATGGTGATTGAATTTCTATTTCCCCCCTTTTCATTCTCATCTCACTAGGAATGATGCTAGCCTAGTTGAAATCTAAAGTTGTACTTTTATTTGGTTCTAATTGCTTTTTATTTTTTTTTTGATTTTTTTGATTTTTTTCTTTCAATTTTATTCATTGATGTTTTTTTATTTTTTTCTTTCAATTTTATTCATTGATATGTGCTTTTATTAGATTTTTACAACAAATTTGATTTTTATTTTTGATTGCTATTTTTTATATGTTTTTTTTTCAATTTTATTCCTTGTTATTTTATTTTTATGTTAGATTTAGTCCTTATGCTTTTTTTTGTTCCTTTTTTGAAATTGGTGTTTTTTTTTTAATTTTTTTCTTTAACACTGGATTGGTTGGGGTGACTTCATAATTTTTTTCAGCTTGGTGATCCCAGTCTCGTGAGTATGAAAAGTTAACCTGAATTGACATCGGTTTTTTTATAATATGTTTTTACATTGATTTTATTTATAAATTTCATTATTTAACATTAAGTTTATTACATATTAAACTTCTTTAATTTTTTTTATTGGCTTTCTAGGAGGATAAATTTGCCTTACAGTCATGAATTTTATATGCTAACTCGATTTGGCTTGAGGCTTTTATTTTATTTTATTTTTTATATCAAGTTTAATCATCAATATTTTAATTGCTTTTATTTTTATATTTTTTCATTGGATCCTTCATCCAACTTGATTTTTTTTTTCAATTTTTTCCTTCAATATTAAGTGCTTGATAATTGAGTTTTTTTTTTTCAATTTTTTCCTTTAATATTAGAGTGCTTGATAATTGAGCTTTATAATTTTTTTATGTGGTGATCCTAGTGTTATAACCTAAGTCACGAGTATAATATGTTAACCCAGCTTTCCATCAATCTTTTTTTACATCAATTTTATTTTTTGATTTCATATTTCAATAATGAGTTTATTAAAGATGGAGCTTTTTTATATTTTTACATTTTGGTTTCTATGATGATAACCCGACATCACGACCCGTGTAATGGATTTTTCATGTTGATTTAGATTGACTCGAGGGTTTTCTATCATTTTATTTTTATACTAAATTGATCTTTATTCTTTTAACTTTTTTTTTGCTTTTAATCCTTTTTTAAAATTAATTTTCTTTTTAAATTTTATCCTTCAATATTAGATTGTTAAGAATTGACCTTCAAATATATTTTTAATGTGATGATCCTAGTCTTATGACCCGGGTTACTTATATGAAATATTAACTCAGATTAACACCGGTCTTTTATTTGTTTCCTTCTTACACCGATTTTCTTTTTTGATTTTATTCTTTAACATTGAGTTTATTAAAGATTGAGTTTCATTATTTTTTTATTTTCTTTTTATGAGGATGACTCAGTTTCACAATCTGAATCACTTATATAAAATATTAACTCAAATTGATATCAGTATTTTATTTTTATTTTTTTACATTAATTTTTTTTATTTCAGCCTTCAATATTAAGTTTATTAAATTAAAGATTGAGGTTTTTTTTTTTTCTATGAGGATGGCTTGGTCTCACGACTTGGATCATGAATTTTTCATACTAACTTGGATTGGGTCATATTTTTTTTTTAAAAAAATTATCCTTGAATATTAGGTTATCTTTAAATTTAATTTTATATTTTTTTTGACGAGTTTTTTTTTTAACATGTCATCATTGTCTCCTTTTCTCTTTAGATGGAGTTCATCTACTATCATTATTTTTTTAATTATATAATTAAATTAAATCATTAGACCTAGTAAAGTCTATATCTATCTTGTTTCCCCTTAAAATAGGCTAGCAGCACTTGAACATTTTTGTTTTAAGTCAGAAAAAATTAACCCGGCCTGTACCACCAAATTAAGTGCAACAAATGCAATAACTGTGTCTCTGTTAGGATTTTGGAATTTGGCTTTAGCAAACACAAGTTGTTTTACAGATGTGATTGCAATTCTTATGAAAGGACCAGTGATAATCACCTATCTAATGAGGTTTAAGAATATAGTATATGATACAAAATCTATGAAGTCCACAAAATAAGTGATGAACTGCGGAGACAATGGGTGAAGAATCCCTATTTGGAAGCCACTCTTGCAAGTTTTATACATCTCTTAGTGCCTAATCGAGCATGAGCAACACCACTGTATGCATTTCTGTTGGTGTTACTAGTAGTGAATAAGTTTTTTCCACCTAATCCAACCCTACTAATGCAAAATATATATTTTTTTTAAAGAAAATGGAGGTGCAAAATGTCGTCTTATTCAAAACATACTGTGCTTATCATGACATTTGTGATCTTAATTGTGGTTTTGGCTCTCTTTGGAATTTGCTTACAGTAGTCTCAAATGGGGGCGGTAAAGCTAGAAAAGAAGTCTTGGTCGAATTAAAAACCTACAAATGGAGATTATACTAAGAATTTGAAGACAGCGGTGAATATATTCTCAGCATTGTTATCCTGACCTTTTACTGTATCTCGTATTTTATAACAAGTGTATCACATGAATCATCATCATACAACAAAAACTAGAAGAACAAGGAAATAATCAATAATGAAAATAAACATGTATGATCTATATCAAATAAATAACAAAGGAATGGCTTGAAAACTATAGTACTTGCAAGCACCCTGAACAAATTAATGAACCGGCCGGCAGCTAATTACGTGGATGCAAAATAAGAATCGACTGGCTGAACAGGAGTCAATGATGGGTGCCGGTGGTATACTTGTTTCCACAGCAAGGGCTAGGACCCTCCTTAATTCCTCCGAGTGTCTGACTGTTGGTAAAACTGTTTCCTACGCCGGGACTTGGGCCTGACTGCTTGAGTTGTCCGAGAGATAATCCATCGAAGAAACTCTCAATAGCTCTGCTAGAAGCAGAGTTTCTGGGCTTCGCAACGCTGAATGGACGGGCTTCGGTCTCAATGAAGAGAAGGGAGTTTACCGTCAAAAGAACGAAAAAGAAGCTGAGAGATTTAAGCATGGGTGCCATGTTAATCAATGTGGAAAATCAACAAGTATTGCATAGGCAGAGGACTGATATCGCTTTGTTTGTGCAGAAAGGTGTGCAAGATAATGGGGCATGGAGGAGAAGCCCGTGTGCTGTGCTATATATAATATTATTAGCTTGTGGGATGAGGATTCTTTGACTATAATATTTGGGCTTGCAAACTCCATTCAAACAAACAAACATGAGACTAGTAAGGGACTGCCTAGGAAGCAACGAGGCAGCTTCTTTATTCTTAGGATTCAAGGAAATGCATCATGCTGATGAGCGTGATCATCCAAATTGGAAGGTGTAGAATTTTGAATCTGATTCCTATAGACATAGCGGCGTTAGTCTGTTTTGCAGGGGGGAAAGTCGTGGGAAATTCGCAGTCTTTGAATTCCAATGGATTTGGTGACTGCATGAAACGTGAAGAATGCATGACTAGTCAACTGTCAATGGCTGCATTTGCTTCGATAGGGTAGATAGCAAAGGAGTCCAAGGCTAGCATTGACAGGGGTGAGGGACACGTTTCTTGTTGAATTAGAGCGCTAACCATTTCCGGAGCCTCCACTTTTTTTTAAAAATGAATTATAATAAATTAATTAGTTAAGAAGGATAAAAATTAACCAATATCTATTTTTTTTCAGAGGAAACCTTGAGAGGAGATAGCTCCAGTTTCATATTAATGTCAAATATAATGTTAATTTTTTTTTTAAGAATTGTTACTAAATATACTTTATTCAATACTTATATTGACTTGTATGTTAATAAATATTACTATTCTATATATTTTTTTCATATTAATTTTCCTTAAGAAATTATTCAGTTTTAGGAGAAATTTTGAAGAATTTAATTCTTTATAAAAAAATTTTTCACCCATGGAAGGTGGTCTGAAATTACTATAAATCTCAGCCTTGACGTATGGAGGTATGAATTTATTATTCTATTGTTTTAAGAAAATAGTGCTTTAGTATTCTTTATGCATCCTATAAATCTTTATTTAAGTCAATACATCATTTCACCGTAAAGAATCCTTTAATATTAAAAATATTTATAGAGGCATTCTATGAGGAGGTAGATTCGTAGACTCTCAAACTTCCACGCTTCTTCTTGTTTATGAATGATTATTTTTTTAATGATATTTTGGTAATAATTTATTTTTAAAATGGTTTTTTAGAAATAAATTATAATAATATATTTTTTATTTTTTAAAATTTATTTTTAATATCAATACATGTGTTAAAAAATCTAAACACACCAAAAAATAATTAATCAATTTTTTTTTTAATTTTTATAAAAAATGTTTCTAACTAAAAAAATAAACAAGCTCATACTTATACAAAAACAAAAAAAATATTCTTTAAGTTTTTTATTTTGTTTTATACGAGAGAATAAATTTTTTTAATCGAATTAATGAAAATAATGGTGATATTTG
>NW_011500512.1:100993-113866 GCF_000495115.2 Populus euphratica
TATATTGAGTACGCACTTATCCTTAATTTTTAAAATTTATTTATAATTATGTTATACTTTATTAATTATATCAACTTAATTTTTTTACCAATAATTCTTAATATGTGTAATTCATTAGCCCAAATATAAATCACCATTCTAAATAAAATAGGATGAAATAAATTAAATAATTTAATTTAACATCAATTTAACAAATTGATTGATTTGTATTTAAAGATCAAGTATAATACTTAACAATATGTTACAATTCTCTAAATATTATAAAAGTTATATTTGGTTTTTGTGTTGTTGTGATTTTCAGGGTAATTAGGGGTTTTTTGGTATTTTTTACATTGAATTTTTATTTTTTCTTATAAGCTACTAGCGTATGCTCATTAAGCGTCAATGCATAAGATGCGTCTATGTCTTTTGGGCATTGCATGGTATGCCATCCAATATCCAAATTTGACCTTATGTCATATCTCTAGAAGCGCCACTACATTTGTTTCCTCCTGATGCGGCACATGATGATGGATTATGAGCGGTTAATCACCGATAATTGTTTTTTTCCCTTTCTTTCTCTATCATGCTAGTAAAATACATGGTTGTTCTCTTTGTTTTTTGTATTTCAATTTCAGTCTTTATTATTTTGATTTATTATTTTTGTTCTTATCCTTTTTATAAAAAAATTATTTTGTTTTTAATTTAATCCTTCAATTACACTTTTTTATATGTTATTAATTTTTTTTTCATTTCGGTCATTATTCTTTTAATTTTTAATTTTTTCCCTTAACCTTTTTATTAAAGTTTTATTGATTTTCAATTCCATTTTTCAATCAAAGTCTATGTTTTTTTTTTCCAATCTAACTCTCATTCTTTTGATTTATTTTTCTTTTTCTCAAGTTATTTTTTTGTTTCAATTTAATCCTCCAATTGAAATTTTTGGTTTTTCCTCTAATTTATTTTTTTTATTTTGATTTCAACCCCATTCTTTTGTATTGTTTTTAATTGTTTTTTTCCCTAGTTTTATCATTTGACATTTTATTTCTTGGGAATTGA
Organism: Populus euphratica; assembly: GCF_000495115.2. NCBI lineage: Eukaryota > Viridiplantae > Streptophyta > Magnoliopsida > Malpighiales > Salicaceae > Populus > Populus euphratica. The sequence continues at coordinate 102,032 of NW_011500512.1, forward strand.
ATTTTGTTTTGTTTTTTTAAATTTGTAATGTTTTTGATCTTATAACTCAGGTCATATATTTGAAAAGTCTCATTTAATTTTACAATCTTATCATTCTACATTAGTTTTTTTTTAAAAAAATTGATTTTGTGATAATCTATTAATAGATAATATTCTTTCTTTCATAGAATTACTAATCATAAACAACAATAATAATAATATTTTTAGTGAGTAAAAATATATAAAAAAAGGTTTAAAATATAAAAATAAATTTGGAACACACAAAAACATTAAAATATAAAAATAAATTTGGAACACACGTTTTTGAAAGCTCCCCTCTAAGCCTTACGCCCACGGAGATTAAAATTAAGTTTGCCTTGTCTTTCTTTTCACTCAAGACACTAACAAGATTCCTATTCCTTCTCAAGAGAAACTTCGTACCCACGATTTAATTCTCAATCATCTTGACTCGTAGAATCATCTTGACTCGTTGATCATGTCTTTAGCTCACCGTTCCTTTTTCGGAGAAGAGTTGTGAATAAGTAAAAAGGAATAATAATAATTCATGGTTTTTGCTCTCAGATTTCACGTCCACACCAACAATTTAGAACACAGACAGTGTGCAACTCTGTAAAAGGAGGTTTGGGTGGTCCTGGTTGTTCCATGTCTCTACTATCCTATTTGACCGTTGATTATACTTTGATGGTCCTGGTTGTTCCATGATTCTACTATCCTCTTTGACCGTTTTGACGGTCCTGGCTGTTCCATGATTCTACTGTCCTCTTTGACCGTTGATGATACTTTCTTCCTTAACCACTGAAATGGAAGAGGTATCAACAGCGGCAAATTCTTCACCTCCCATTCCCAAATTGTAATTATGCGGCTTTCACCATATTAAAAGTGTTTAATTTATTATCCCTTTTCAATCTATATCTCCAAAATACTCTCTTTCCCGTTATTCCTTCATTTTGATGCTGTTTAAATTAGTTAATCTCTCACTTTTAGACCATGCAAAGTAATTAAAGCCCAAGGCCTAGCTGAATTAATTTAATTTACTAATTAAATTTATTGCTCATTTATTTATTTCTAACTAAAAATCTTAACTAGATGATCCTAGCTATATTAAAAAAAGCTAAAAGAAGTCAATTTATCTGTTGTGAACATAGACTCGAAACAACAAGGATTGGAACAGTGTTCTTGATGTCTTTGTTCTTATTGACAGAACTAACAAGGGATGCTCTCAAGGGCATCTTCATCTCTTCCAGGTGGTTCGCTGGGCATAGCCGAATTAATTGCGGTAGATTGGTCTACACGCTTTTTTTTTTTTTTTGGCATTTGAAAGTAAAATGGCATAGATCTCTCTCTCCTGGGATATTTTTCACTTTTCATGTTGAATTGCAAGAAGCCGGCATGCACAAGCATTTGGGTATTTTCCTTTCGGTTTTCAGTAATAACCGATTTGACTGAGGGGCTGATGTGTATTTTACTAAATATAATATTATTTAAATAATTTATAGGGAGGAATACATGGACTCAAGAATTATTAGACAACAATACAGAGTAGATACTATATTTTATTTAATAGTATAAATTATTAAATTGAAATAATATTTTAATATGATATTAGAATTTTGATGATAAAATTATTATGAATTTAAATTTTATTATTTTTATTTATTTAATAAAATTTAAATATAAAATAATATAAATTATTATAAGTTTTAAATTAAAAAAAATTTCATTTAATAAAATATACTAAAAATTATATAAATTATATTTTAAAATTATGCCTAATAACTTATTAAATTTAAATAGTTATTTTAAAAGAATGTTACAGCGGGCATGCGACAAGGATGTGCTTGTCTATGCAATGGCTTTCTAGAATCCTCTAGGTGATCATCTTTACTTGTCAAGAGACAACGCATGTAAACTTCACTATCTCCGGTCCCCACCCCTCCCAATCTCTCTCATCCTATGAGCACTAAAAAAATCAATACAACTCTTTAATTTTTATTTTTTAATTTAATTTTTATTTTATTTAAAATAATTTATAAAATTAAAATTTATTTTTAATTTTATCTTCCATAAATTTTTTATATGTTAAATTTGAACATATTTTTTAATTCTTATTTATTTTATTTAAAATAGCTTAATATATGTTTTTTTTTCCTAATGTCATTCTTTTTGAATTTTTTTACAATTGAATTTCATCTTCATTCTTATTATTATTGTTATTCTTTTACCTTGAAATATATTTTTTAATTTGATTATTTTTTCTACGATTTTATCATTCGACATTAAATTTGTAAGATATTAAATTTCTTGATTAAACTTAAATTAAACTTAAATGTCGAGTTTAATGGGTTATGAGTTTGAGATATTAATTCGAGTTTAATAAATTTATTCGAGTTTATTTTTTTATTTTATTTTCTAATATTTTTTCTTGCTTTCAACAGGATTTTTCAATCATTGAGAAGAATACAAGCTGTTTTAATTTTTTAGTCTTTGCTAAATCTATTTTTTTTTAAATCTTTTTAATTAAATTAAATAATTTATTTTATTTTTTAATATTAAATACACCTGATATGACCTTAAGGTTTTTTTTGTCTTTGTCTTTGTTACATAATCTTGTTTTTTAAGAGGAATTTTATTTTTAATTAAATTAATTTATTTTATTTTTTAATATTAATTTTTTTTTAATTTTTTTATTGACCTGATGTATGGAATTTAATAAATTATAAATTTGGAAGATTAATTTAAATTTATTATATTTTTAAATTTTTTTTCAGTCTCATTCGTTCCTGCTTTTTATGAAATTTTCAACTCTAAATAAAAAACAGAGGTTAGTTTTTTTTTTTTTCAACTCTAAATAAAAAACAGAGGTTACCCTAGGTTTTTTTCGTTTTTCTTACAAGAATTTTTTTTAATTAAATTATATATATATATATATATATATATTATTTTCACGTTGTGAGAAAAATTATCCCGGCGGCGCAGCGAAATGCAGATTATCTAAGCTAGTTAAGTACTACATATTTCTTTTCCACTGCTGCCTTTCGGTAATAACTGAATAAAGACTGGGAGTTAAAAATTTACTAAGCACAAAAGCCAAATTAGGTAATGAAATCGGTGCTTTTAATTTTAAAAGGAAAATAACAATTTCATTTCAACGAGATCACTCTTCTCACGCTACCTTAACATAAAAGAAAAACATAGTAGAAATTATTATTTACTATTTAAAACAAGTAATTGACAACATGGCAGATCGATGGCCTTCATAACATTTTGTTATTAAAATAATATAAATGACTAATAAAACTTAGTAAATGTGGATTATGTGTAGGGATTGGTTGCATTGTATGTAGATAGATGAGATAGAGCACCATCAAAGAACGTTGCAATATTATCAAGCATTGTTTACGGAAGGTTCAAAAAGCATAGATCAACGTCAATAAAAATTAACCATTTAGGTGGTGGCTAAGTGGTAAGGATTTGGGATCAAGGGGTTTGCTCCCTCTGTGGTCTCAGGTTCGAGTCCTTGGTTGCTCATATGATGGCCACTGGAGGCTTACATGGTCGTTAACTTCAGGGCCCGTGGGATTAGTCGTGGTACGCGCAAGCTGGCCCGGACACCCACGTTAATCTAAAATTAAAAAAAAAATATAAAACTAGGGTTTAGAGCACTTGTGAAATATAAGGGTTGATAGTGATATGATTTTCTTCTAAAGGATCTATAGTGAAGATAGAAAGAAAATGGGAAGAACAAGAATGGTAAAAAAAAACAAATAAATTTTTAAAAAACTAATAATCAACCGGTATCAATGAGTCATAGTAATAACAATCAATAAAGTAAAATTTAACATATAACTTCAATAAAAAAAATCATTGGTTTTGATAATATATTAAAAAATTATCCCCACTTAAAAATTTAAATTGTTTTAAAAGTTTAAGTCATCAAATTACTTTTAAAAATAATTTAATAATGAAATATTATAGGATCAAAACTTAATCATATATGATTTAATTACATTCCCTTCCACAACAAACTAATTATGTATTTATAAATACATGATTTAAAAAACATTAAATTGTTTTTTTTATTGCAAACAAGGAACCTTTACATCCACGGTATAAAAAGTATCAAATTGATTTTTTTTTTTTTTATTACAAAGTAAAGAACCTTTATGAATTGCTATGGAAGATGGAGATGTGGCCTAAACGAATAATCAACTTCCACCACCTGTGTTTCCAAATGTGGTAAATCAATTTCAGAGACAAAAGGAACGGAAAGACACAAGTGTGAAAGTGAAATTTGCTTCGAAACAAACAGAAGAGAATTTCTAGTCAAATGTTCTCTTGGTTGAACGGTCCCATTTCAGAAAAAGCCCCCTCCGTCCTGTGCCACCCAAACTATCCCTTAATGCGAGTTGTGTGTATAAATTAAGGTTGGTAACCTGTTCAATGGAGATTCGAAAATCCAAATCAACTCCTTCAGCTCCGTTCTTTGCCCCAACCAAAAGACAAAAAAGGAGCTCCACTCTTTTTGGGTCTCCAGGGAATATTTCAAGGGTTGTCATAGGTGGAGCTGCTAATAATATTAGAGTTCAAAAAACCATAACCCAACAGCTTCAACATATCAAACAATGGGACACTTCTGTTTGACCGTACTCATCTTGCTCATGATCCTACTTGTTACAAACCCAAGTCTCGTTGATTCTAGAGCTCTTGCATCAGCAACGAAGAACGAGAACGATGATCACCATGCTACTACTGATCCTATCGATGACCGCGGGTTTGGTTCTGTGTCAACCAACATGAAAGTTTCAGTTGATCCAGAGTCTGTTGACGACGCTGGTGGTGGTCAGGTTTCTGGAGCAAAGCGGCAGGTGTATAAGGTGGCTTCCTCTGGACCTAGCGGGAAAGGCGCCGGACACTAATCATCATCTGTGTAACGCTTGTTAGTTTTATGTAAGAAGAAGTAGCTAAAGCAAGTTAGGTTACAAGTGCATGTTTCATGGATATTCTTTGATGTTGTTAGATAGTGCACATAGCAGATGAGAATGTTATCAGATGAACAAATAAATTTTATGTTTAAAAGGATCACCGAAGGCAGAGAGTAAAGAACTCATGCATGTTCCATTAATAATACAGAAATTTCACCGTTATGTTTAGCTACCTTTCCTGTTTCTTGGTCAGTTAAGGAAAGGCAGAGGTTAATGAAACTGTGAACGTTTTCTGCATCGAATTTCTTTGGCATTGATTTCCACCGCTATTGGCAACAGCTTGTCTTCTGGGCAGAGTGGCCGGAGTTCACTCGTATTTGCTGCTCCTTTCAAGACAAGGCCACGATAACATGAGGCAACTAAACTTCATTCATCGTCACAAACCCATGTCAGGTCTGTGCTGTTTAGGCCCATGTCTAGAAAAATGAAGGTCCATTTACTAGGTTACATGAAAAGAGAAAAGAAAGATATTTGATAGATCCTCCTTTCTTGCAAGCCCTCGATCGAAGGTCTGATGTTACCACTCCAAGCTGTGAATCTCACATTGCTTCTTCCATCATATAATTCCTATAGCGTCGGAGAAACAATATATATACACAAAATAAGTCAACTGATGAAGTGCTTTTCTTTCTGATTTTTACAATATATATATCGTTTTGAATTTCTGTATAAAATATCAAAGAGCAGCTACTGCATAATCTTATTTTTATTAATTGCTATGGTTCCCAAAGAAAAAAGTTCAGGGCACCTTATTACACTCATTATCAGTGAACTTTTCATTTCTTAAATATTGTTCTTCACAAATATCAAGAATTGTTATGCTTGTGAATTCACTCAAGAATTCAGTAATGGTATTACTATCATAAATTGTATTATAAGTGAGAAAGAATTAGACATCCATAAAATCAATTAAAAGAAAAGAAAAAACACTAAACGGTCCATGATATTTTTATATATCAAGACAGTAAAACATGTAGCAGTGTTTAAGCATGGATTTTCTTGAAAAACAAATTTATTGGTTTTAAAAACATATCATAGAATTGATTGGTGAATATTTATCTTTCACAGGCCAGTTATATATACTCCTTTTTTTTTTTTTTTTTAAAATTAGTAAAGTAAAGGGCACGATCGAATCATTCATGCATGAACATAGCTGAAGAATGGCAGCATCATATTATAACTTGAGCCTTCAAAGAAGGAAGCAGGGTAAGCTCTAAGACCATTGCTGCTTCCTCAAAAACATTAACAGGAACGCCCTGAATTTGGTAGGGGCATTTATTCTTCTCGATTCATTCACCAATAATCGTCTTTTGATCAAGGAAAGTTTACTTTTGATGGTTGTTTCTGAGATTCTCATACAGAAAGTTGAAATCTGGAAGCAAACAGATCAAGCATATCTTGGCAGGGATTATATAAGACCAAAGTCCAAATTGCTTTTTGTTTATTGCAAAATTCTGCTGTTATAACCATGCCTTGCAGTTTGATTAGCAATGTTAATCCGACGCAAAACAAAAATCGAAAGGAAGTATGCAAAGAGGGGCGTATGAAAGAAGACAGTTCAGTCTGTGCAAGGCTAAATATCATGAACTTAGAACTTCGCTACACTTACCTCTGTATACCTGAAGCATTCATCTGGCATCATCAATTCTTAATTGGGAGAAAACTTCAATTTCCGGTAACTTTGACAGATCCTCTCTCAACATGGACATATCATCCCTCTCCATTGACATGCTAAGAGAAGGAAGATGTTGAATATTAGGCAGTGCTAGCATGGCTGAAGCATCGGTTGTGCTGTCCTCATGTGGCTCCCTCGGCATAGCAGTTTGTTGTAGTTGCAATGCGTACTCCAAATCCCACACCACATCTCCCATATTAGGCCTATCTACACCATATTCTTCCAAGCATCGCTCTGCTGTGTCAACAAATTTCCTTAGACAATTGAGGTTGATCTCGCTTCTTATTGAAGCATCCACAATCTCTTCCAGCATTCCTTTTTTCTTGCAGAACATTGCCCACTCAGCTAGATTTACTTGCTCTAGTGGAAGCAAGGTATTGATAGCAGGTCTTGCACATAGAACCTCAAGAAGAACTACGCCAAATGAGTAGACATCAGATTTTTCTGTTAATTGTTGGGTCTTAAAGTAATCAGGATCAAGATAACCGAAGGTGCCTTTAACAACTGTGCTGACATGAGTTTGATCGGGAGGACCTGATAACCTTGAAAGCCCAAAGTCAGCAACTTTGGCCACGTAGTTCTCATCAAGCAAGACGTTAGTGGATTTGACATCGCGATGAATAAATCCCCCAGAGGATCCTTTGTGGAGATAGTGAAGACCATTTGCAGCACCAATGCAAATTTCAAGTCTTTGCTTCCAAGGCAAGGAAGGCCAAGCTGAATCATACAGGTGATCCCTCAATGTCCCTTTCTCCATGAATTCATAAACCAGTATCATTTCGGAATTTTCATCACAATACCCAATCAAAGAAACAAGATGGCGATGGCGAATCTTAGATAAAACGATTATCTCTGTTTGAAATTCTGGAAGGCCCTGGTGTGACCCTGGCTCACTTCGTTTCACAGCAACTTCAGTGCCATTACTCAGAGTTCCTCGGAAGACAGTCCCAAATCCACCCTTGCCAATTTTCTTTTTGATATCAAAGTTGTTCGTTGCGAACTGTATTTCAGCAAAAGAGATCCTCAATCCAAGGTTTAAATTAGGCGTCAAGGAGCCAAACATGGCACCTTCAGGTACCTGCAGCCTACTGTCAGTGCTCCCTCCTATATTTACCGGCACAGGTGACCCATCCAAAGTCTCCATTACTTTTCGTTTCCTGCATCTTCGACCCAAGCATAAAACAACTGCCAAAATGCAGATGAGAACCAAGCCTCCAAGAACTGAGCCAACAACAACAAAGACACTAGTGTTCTTGTTCTTGGGATCACTTGTCCTTGCTACCTTTCCGAGTTCCCCCATTATCTCCATGATTTCTAGCCCATTTAAAAAGGCAGTATGATTTTCAGAATCTTGAGGGGGGCCGATACTGATCCTCATAATTCCAGAATCATCAGAATCTACAACAAATTCAAAATAGAAAGGAGTGGCCAACCGGCCAGTTTTTTCATATGGATTGATTTGAAGACGGAAGTTGCTATAGATATAGAGATTGAAACGCAACAAAACACCAGGTGATGCACTTACAAAATCGCAGAAGTGAACGCGAACAAAGTGCATAGCATTCTTGCTCACATTAAAAGACCAGGTTATGTTGAAGTTATTTGAAGACCTACTGCTATTTATATTCATCTCCTTGGCAGTCTGATAGACCAAATCAGGGGCAATGTATTCGCTAACTCCTCCTGGGTAATTAGGCTTACTTGAAAGAAAGCTGATGTTCTTGGCAGTGTCTGGACTATAGAGAAAACTATCATCTGGGACCCAATATCTCCATAGAGTGTCGTTTTCAGGTGAGAGTGTGGGGCCTCCAACATTTATTCTGTGGATAGTCAGTAAAGCCTTAGAGAGTATGTCCTCGTAACTACCTTCACTTCCAGCAGGGCTTAAGAGTGGAGCGGAACTAGGAATGAAGTTCTCGGGGGCAAGGAACAGTTCTATGGCATTGACAAACGCGAAAGATGATCCTTGGGGCATAAAATATATCGGAAATTTGCCAACAGTGATGTTAATAAAGAATTCCTTTATTAGGGGAGAGTTGCTCCTATGCGGTACACTAAAGTTATCAACGAGTGAAATTTCAGAAGCCAAAACATCGAAAAGGGCTGTGGAGAGGTTAGCTGAATAAGAGAAAGAAAAGAAATGGAGTCGTACCAAATAAGTACCAGCACTGCTGATCACAAACTCATAAGAAGATCGTTCTCTGAAAATCCTTGCTGTTTGATAGAGAGGTGGTGTGGCTGTTGACTTGTTGCTATCTTTAACAGGACTACTCTGCCTTGTAAAGGTGAAGGAACCAGAATTCCCAGAAGTCAAGTCCCCGATGAAGGTCCGGCCAGAAGCAGTACTATTGGTGTCTGAACCACAACTGATGAAATACTTGTCTGGAAGAGTATAAGCTAAGGAGGGAAGGTGAAGTGATAACATGTGAAGCAGAAACAAAATAGAAGGCAGAGGATATCGGATTTTGTGGCTCTGGATCATTTCCATGGAAAAGGTGCCTTCGCCTGATTTTTCTTTCCTTAATTTTAGGATTATTAACGCCATTTTGATAATTCAGCACCAGTTCATTCGAATAGCTTGGCACCCAAAAAAAAGACTTCAGAAGGGCCAAGACAGGTCAACTCGTGGACCTCAGAGTCCACACGATAAGAAGGCTACAGGAAGGTCTAATTAAAGAAGGGCTGCATAATCTGCCAAAAGAATGGGTTGTCATTTTGCATTTGGAAAGAATCAGTTAAAAGACCATTGGTCCCTCGTATTTATTCCATTAGATATTCATTGGTTACAGCTGGGAAAAGAAAGAAGACAGAGAATAGAAACAAAAACATGTAGGGATAAAGATATAAAAATAATGAATTTATTTTTAAAATAATTTATTTTTAGAGATAATATTTATTATTTTTTTAATAGTTTTTAATTCTAAATTTATTTAATTAAAATATATAAAAATAAAAATAATTTTTATAACGTGACTAAGGCATTCAAGGCAAGTATCTTTATTATTTTTTCTAACCTGCAAGTCATGGACTCTGCCATGAAACTGTTTTGCATGATCTTAAGTCCTTGTTTGTTTGTTGAAAAATAATTTTTTTGAAAAGTGAATTCTGAAAAAAATAAATTTTAGAAAAGTAAATTATTTTTTAATATTTGATAGTGTAATGAAAAATAAATTGAAAAACACTTTCCAGTTTTTGGTTATGTCATAGAAAATAACTTATTAATTTTTTATTTTTCTCAAGTTTATTAAAATAACGAGGAACAAATCTTACAAATTAAAATGTTGAATAAGAATGAAGTTGAAAAAAGAATATAATTTCATAAATTATCTCAAATAAAATAAATAATAATAAAAATAATAGAGATCAAATTTAAAAAATAAAAAAATAAAAGATGAAGAAATTAAAATAATAATAATTAACATTTCATAAATTATTTCAAATAAAATAAGTAACAATCAAAAGAATGAGGACCAAATTTGATAGATAAAAAATTTCAATAAAAAAAATGATAAGGAAAAAAAAACAATTATAAAAATAAGAACCAAAATTAATATAAAAATTAAATTTTAAGAGATGAAATTGAAAAATAAATATTTAAAACAAAATATATATAACAATCAAAAGTTTGAAGATCAAATTGATATAATCAACAAATAATATGATATTTTTAAATTTTTCACAACTTCCGAAAAGTGTTTTTTGTCTAAATTTTTCAAGAAAATACTTTCTTGGAAACCAAGTTAAATTTCTCTTTGATTGAAAAGTATTTTTTATTGACTAATTTTTCTAATGGCAAACCAATTTTTCTAATGGCAAACAAATATAGAAAAGTTCGGAAAATGGTTTTTTGTAAACCATTTTTCGGGAAATAAACACAACCTAAATAATAGTGGCAAACACTAGTAAAAAGTGAATTCTAAGAAGAAGAAAACAATTTAATCAAGACGAAATGATAATTCTTTAAAAAAAAAGAGAAAGAATGTCATTCAAAAAAAGTGAATACTACAGACTAAGAGAAGCACATTTACTCACTAAAGGTAGGATTTGTTTTCTTTTTTGAAGTCAAAATTAATCTGGTATTAAATATAAAACAATATTGTATACTGACTAATTCTGTCTCAAATATTGAAAGGCATAGTATATCAGATTTTATGGATATCTCAAGAAACATGATTAGATCAGTATAAAAAAATGATGTGTGATGGACAAATACATGTAATATAAATATCTATATCAATCATCAGATACTGACATGACCAAAAGATTGATGTCTTCTTCCAAGTGTAGGAATGTCAAAGTAATAAATAACCCGGCAAGACTGGCGTTGAACCATAAGGAGGTTAATTGTATAAATTATAAACAACAATAATACAATAACAACAGCAGCAACATCAACAACAATAACAACAACAACAACAATAATAAAGAAGTTGATGAGAACTTTGAGATGGAGATTAATGTGAGGATCAAACAATGATAAAAACAAATGTCAAGGTTAGAAAATTCATTAATGATATTCCAAACAAGTATAGTACAAACACTCTTTATTACTCAACTGGAAACCACACACGAAGAAGGTTCCAATCGGATTATTAATTGTTAACATGATTACATTAATCATCTTATTCGAATAATGCTAATACTTGTAAATGTTGTCAGACATTCATGATTATAACTTATGTTAACAACAAATCAAGTTCCTTTCATGGCACAAGTGTTGATTACACCGTACGGTTGGGTTATGAAAGTGCTAAGTATTTATTATACTAAGTGTTATATAACATAAATCTAGATTAACCATTTAACAAGGAAAGTATTAAGAGTGAACAAGATAACAAATACAACACATGTTAGTATCAAACATTAAAGTCCATGATAAGTTTACACTATACTTATTCTTACACCATTATTGTAACCTTTTTACCTTTGCATAATAAACTTAGCTAAACATAATGAAAGAGAGAAACATAAATAAATAAGATAAGAATATAAATAAAATAAAAGTTAACTAAGTAAAGGAAAGCAAATGAAATGAAAGGAATAAATAAGATATTAATAAAAACAAAACTTAAGCATTGCAAAAATAAAAAGAGAGAAAGCAAGAGCATGATCTTGATCTGGAAACCAAGATGCCTAAATACATGGCAAATGCCTCCTTTTATATGCCAAAATTAGAAA
>NW_011500512.1:119740-123686 GCF_000495115.2 Populus euphratica
TTTTTCAAATTATATACTATCCCTTTTTCTTAGTTGTTACCTTTAACAAAAGAACATAAATAATATAATAATCCAATGTGCAACCTACAATCATATGTTAAAGTGTGTGTGTGAAAATTAAGGTTTAAGAATACATGTTAAATGAGTATATAAGCAGAATTAAGTGATAACAATGCTAGAGTTTGTAAACCTGAATATTTCAAGAAGTATTATGATAGACCTTGTTATGAATATTGCAAATAACCATTGAAAAATATTTGCTAATATACGTCTTAAGAGTCAATAAAATTCCTCCTTACTCAACCATCTTAGTAACAACATTTTTGTAAATAGTTTATGAAATAAAAAATATAGTTAGTTTTTTTTTTAATATCAACTATTATTCTCTCCCCCCAACCAAAATGAGACATTGCCCTCAATGTTCTAAGGTAGAAAGATAGAGTATATAAGACATTACCTGAAACAACGACTATTGACAAACTTGAAACACACTTAAACAAATATAAAAAACAACAAAACATAAATATTATACTATTAATAAAACTAAGACACTAGTTTTTACAAACTAAGACTCAAATTATAGTTATGATTGTAGCTCATATCTTCCCTTGGTTTTACGTCCAAGAATGGCTTAAACGCCTTCTATGGGTCAGGGATAGGCTTTCTATCAAATTTTCTTAAAAACTAGCAAACAGGGTCTTTTTTAGTCAGATTCCCATGACTAAGTCGATCACGTTCTTTATGGAAAAAGGGGTCATAAATCATGAGATGCATAATGCACATCTCCACCATAATATGTCTCAAAAATCAATAAAAGATTATATAAAGATTCCTTATATTTTAAAATGAATCCTAGCTTTTGACAATTTTCACAAGTTTTGCAAAATGCATGTGAGTCCTTAAACATAATAGGCCAATAAAATCTATTTTGAAAGATTTTTGTAGCTGTTTTTTTGACAAGAAATAACTCCCACATGCTTTAGAATGACAAAGTTTAATGACATTACTTACCTCATTGTGAGGAATGAATTCTTGAAATATTTGATCAGGACAATATTTGAATAAGTAAGGGTCATCCTAATAAAATTTTTGCACATCACTCAAATTTCTTTTTCTTGGGTACTCTAAGGAGCTAGCAAATCTCTTGAAGCAAGAAAAATGTTATTTTTATCATACCAAGGCATTGGACTAAGAGAAAGTAAGGATTTATTAGGAAAGTAATCATCGATTGGTGTGATGTTGGATGTCGAATATATTGTCACTCTTGACAAAAGATCTGTATCAATATTTTCGATGTCCTTTTCATCCATGATTTATTCCTAAGAATAAATCATTTGCAAATCTTCAAATTCATTCAACTCATTTTTACTTAAAGTAGATTCAAGTTGATCATAAACTAATTCCTCAATATGATCTACTTCTTGTAATTCATTATCATCTCCAGGTTTCTTGCAAATGTTGAAAATATTCATCTCCAAAGTCATGTTTCCAAATGATAGCTTCATCAGTCCATTCCTTCAATTAATCAATGCATTAGAAGTTGCAAGAAACGAACATCCTAAAATAACAGGAAATGAATTACATGCTTGAACAGGTTGTGTGTCCAAGACAATAAACTCCACAGGATAAATGAATTTATCGACTTGTACTAAATCATCTTCAATTATTCCTCTAGGCATTTTTACAGATCTATCGGCAAGTAAAAGAGTTACATAAGTTGGTTTTAACTTACCTAAATTGAGACTTTGAAAAACTGAATATGAAAGTAAATTCACACTAGCTCCAAGATCAAGTAAGGCTCTTTTAATTTTATGTTCTCCAATAATGCAAGAAATTATAGGACAACCAGGGTCTTTATATTTCAAAGCATTATTGTTCTGAAGAACGACACTTACTTGTTCAGCTAAAAAGACTTTTTTTTTCATATTCAATTTCCTCTTCACAGTGTATAGATCTTTCAAAAAATTTAGCATAGGAAGGAACCTGTTTAATAGCATCCAACAAAGATATATTGATCCTTACCTATTTAAAAGTTTAAAAGATTTCAGAGTTGTGATTAACTTTCCTTTGTTTGGTCATGGCATGAGGAAATGGAAGTGCTAACAGGGAATCAGTCTTTTCTTTGCAATTTTTAGATTCAACCCCTTCCTTACCTTCAGATATTTACTCATCATCTTTCTCATAAGGTTCAAGAGTGGGTTTTTCAATAACCTTACCACTACGAAGAGTAGTGACTAATTTGACTTGATTCATGTGTTGGCTTTCAGACCTACTTGCATTTGCATTGTATTGCCTTTGAAATTTTGTTGTGGTTGAGATGGAAACTTACCTTTATTTTGGAAACTAAGAGCATATGTTAATTTTGCAAGAGTATCTTTAAAATCTATCATGTTTTAAGCAAGTTGAGTATTGATTGTCTCTTGCTTTTCAATGAATGCATGCAATGTTTCCTCAAGATTTCTTCTAGGAGGTGGAGCATAAGGAGGTGCATATCCATGAGAATTTTGAAAATTATGGTGTGCTTGAAACGATGGTTGTGAAGTTTGTACATTGTTATTATCACTCTTTCAACTGAAATTTGGTTGATTTCTCCAACTAGGGTTGTATGTTTACGAGTATGGGTTGTGGTTAGCCCTTTGGAAATTGTTTAAAGCATGGGCTTGTTCATGGAGACATTCCTTAAAAGAAGGCAAGGTTGGACAATCATTGGTTGAGTGTTCATTTGTTTCACAGATTTGACACACAATGTTTTCAACAGATTTTAATTGACTACTCTTTTTCAATTCTAGTGCCTCTACTTTTCTAATTAATGATGCAAACTTGGCTTGAAGGTCATGATCTTCCCTAAGGTTGTATATACCTCCACTACATGTATGAGATTGAGCTTTACTCAGTGTCCTACAAGTACCCGTGGTGTCCTAATTTCAAGCATTTTCATCTAACAAGTCTAAGTACTCCATTGCTTCATCAGGGTCTTTATTTTCAAAGGTTTCATTGCATATCAATTCAATCATTTGTCTATCTTTAGGTGTTAAGCCTTCATAAAAATGTGAAACCAATCTCCATGTTTCAAAACCATAATGATTAAGCAAGTCTCGATACCTATCCCAACATTGGTAAAATATTTCACCTGGTTTTTAAGTGAAAGTGGTGATTTATCTTTTGAAAGAGTTTGTTCTGTGAGATGGAAATTTTTTTTTTAAAAACTATTGTATTTCATCCTAAGCATGAATGGATCAGGTCTCAAATTTTATAACCATGTTTTAGCTTTATCTTTTAATAAAAAAAAGCTTTAATCTGATGATATTCATGCTACAATTTGAGTCATTATACGTGTTGCAGACCTCAAATTCCCTTAAATGCAAGTATGGATTTTCTAAATCTAAGCCATGTGACACGACTAAAAGATTGATGTCTTCTCCCAAGTGCAGGAGTGTCAAAGTAATAAATAACCCGGCAAGACCGAGGTCGAACCACAGAGAGGTTAATTGTACAAATTATAAATAACAATAATACAACAACAATAACAATAACAACAACAACAGTAATAGTAATAGTAATAGTAGTAGTAGTAATAATAATAATAATAATAATAATAATAATAATAATAATAATAATAATAATAATAAAGAAGAAGAAGGAGAAGATGATGAGAACTTTGAGATGGAATATTAATATAAGGATTAAATAATGATAATAACAAATGTCAAGGTTAGAGGATCCACTAATGGTATGTCAAACAAGTATAATATAAACTCTTATTATTCAATTGGAAACCACACACAAAGGAGGTTCCAATAAGGTTATATATTGTTAATATGATTACATTAGTCATCTTATTCGATTAATGCTAATACTTGTAAATCTCGTCAAGCATTCATGATTATAACTTATGTTAACAACAAATCAAGTTCCTTTCATAACTCAGGTGTCAGTTATACCATAC
>NW_011500512.1:123806-134581 GCF_000495115.2 Populus euphratica
ATTAAGGAGTGAACAAGATAACAAATACAAAACATGTTAGTATCAAACATTAAAGTCTATATTAAGTTTACATTATACTTATTCTTATACCATTAGTGTAACCTTTTCACCTATACATAATATACTTAGCTAAACATAATAAAAGAAAGAAAAATAAATAAACAAAACAAGAACATAAACAAGATAAAAGTTAACTAAGTAAAGAAAAGGAAATGAAAGGCATAAACTTGATATTAATGAAAGCAAAGCATAAGCAATACAAAAAAATACAAAGAGAGAAAGAAAAAGCATAATTTTGATATGGATACCATGATGCCTAAATGCATGGCAAATACCTCCTTTTATAGGTAAAAAATGGGAACTATTGATTTGATGACTAATTGATGAGTGGGTGACCAACTTTTGACTTGATGACAATCCTTATCTTCTCTTGTCTACCTAAAAAATCATTGATAACATTAAAATTGGAGCCACTTGAAAACATGAAAGTTGTAGAAAATTTTCTTAGCGTTCATGTGTAAAAAATTCAATTCATTTGGACTTCTAGAACTACAGATATGGGCCAAATACTAAATAGTGCTCGGGCTAGAAGACAGATTCGGATTTCTTTGTTGTTGCTCCAATTTGGACTTGAAAATGGCTTTTTTAGATCTTTGGCTCCATATGAAAGTTGTAGGCCTATGTCTTACCTTTCCATCCATATAAATTGGACCTAAATATGAGATCTACAACTCCATCCATGTAAATTGGACCTAAATCTGAGATCTACAGCTCTAGATATGACCCAATTACCGAACAGTGTTCCGGTGTGGACTGCACTGATATGTCTTTTCTAAGTTTGGCCATCTCTTTGCCCTTTCAATTTCAATTCTTAAATCATCAATCAATCCTTTCATTTATGTGATAGGCCTGCATTTAAAATAAACATTTACCATAAATTAAAGGTATCTTATATTATTAGATATATTATTAAAAAGCATGCTTTAGTTAAGGAGTTATTGATACTTCAAGTGCAAAATGATGATATAAAACCTTGATAAAAATACACTTTTAAGTACTAATCACCATGAAAAGAAGGTAAAAGTTGAATAATGCCTGATTTAAAATTAAAATGAGATGCATCAATAGAAAAAACTATGCATGATGGTGCACTTGTTCTTGTGGGATTTATGTGGTCTCTAAGTGTTCTAATATAGTTATTCTCATTATTCTTATTATGATGTGATTGATTATCTTCTTCGACTATATTTTCTAAAAATGATGAGGATACCCTACAAAGTCTACCACTTAATGTACATGACCACTTTCTCATGCACGTATAGGTATAGAATAAAAGGAAGAAGAAAATAAAAGAAGAAGAAACAAGCAAAAAGAAACAATGTTATATACAAGAACTTACCTCCCTAGCAACGACGCTAAAAACTTGACATGACCAAAAGATTGATTTCTTCTTCCAAATATAGGAGTGTCGAAGTAATAAATAACCTGGCAAGACCGGGATCGAACCACAGAAAGGTTAATTGTATAAATTATAGATAATAATAATACAACAACAACAATAATAATAGTAATAATAGTAATAGTAATAATACTAGTAATAATAATAATAATACTAATAATAATAGTACTACTACTACTAGTAGTAATAATAATAACAATAAAGAAGAAGAAGAAGAAGAAGAAGAATAAGTTGATGAGAACTTTGAAATGAAAGATTAACGTAAGGATTAAACAATGATAACAATAAATGTCAGGGTTAAAGGATTTACTAATGGTATGTCAAACAAGTATAATATAAACTCTTATTATTCAATTGGAAACCAAACATCAGGTGTCGGTTAGATTATAAATTGTTAACATGATTGCATTAGTTATCTTATTCGATTAATGCTAATACTTGTAAATGTCGTTAGACATTCATGATTATAACTTATGTTAATAACAAATCAAGTTTTTTTTTTATAATTCAGGTGTTGGTTATACCATATAGTATGAGCTATGAAGGTGCCAAGCATTTTTTATGCCAAGTGTTATACAACATGAATCTAGATTAGTCATTTAATAAGCAAAGTATTAAAGAGTGAATAAGATAATAAATATAAAACATGTTAGTATCAAACATTAAAGTCCATGTTAAGTTTACACTATACTTATTCTTACACCATTAGTATAACCTTTTCACCTTGACATAATAAACTTAACTAAATATAATGAAAGAAAGAAAAATAAATAAACAAAATAAGAACATAAATAAGATAAAAGCTAATTAAGTAAAAGAAAGGAAATGAAAGGCATAAACAAGATATTAATGAAAATAAAAATTAAGCATTACAAAAATACAAAGAGAGAAAGCAAAAACATGATCTTGATTTGGAAACTAAGATGCCTAAATGCATGGAAAATACTTTCTTTTATAGGCTAAAATTGGAAACTATTGATTTGATGACTAATTGATGAGTGGGTGGCCAATTCTTGACTTGGTGACAATCTTTATCTTCTTTTATCTACCCAAAAAATTATTGCTAACGCAGAATTGGAACCACTTGAAAACATAAAAGTTGTAAAAAATTATCCCAGCTTTGTATAAATAAAAAGGAGGTTATTTGGACTTTTAGAACTCCAGATATGGGCCAAACACTGAACAGTGTTTAGGCTATAGGACAAATTCAGACTTCTTCATTGTTGCTATAATTTAAACTTGAAAATGGCTTTATTAAATCCTGAGCTCTATATGAAAGTTGTAGGCCTATGTCTTACCTTTCCATCCATATAAAGAAGACCTAAATCCAAGATCTACAGCTCCAGATATGACCCAATTACTGAATAGTGTGCCGGTTTGGACTCCACCAGCATCTCTTTTTTAAGTTTGGCTATTTCTTTGTCCTTTCAATTTCAGTTCTTAAACTCATCAATCAATCCTTTCATTTATGTGATAGGCCTGCATTTAAAATGAATATTTACCATAAATTAAAGGTATCTTATATTATTAGATATGTTATTATAAAACATACTTTAGTTAAAGAGTTATTGATACTTCAAGTGCAAAATGATGATATAAAACCTGGATAAAAATGCACTTTTAAGTACTAATCAATGGGTGACCAACTCTTGAATTGGCGACAATCCTTATCTTCTTGTCTGAATAAAACATCATTGATAACTTTAGAATTTAAATCAACCTTACTCATAAAAGTTCCAGGAAATTATCTCAGCTTTCTAAGAAAAAAAAATTGAGGTCATTTGGACTTCTAGAACTTGAGATATGGGCTAAACACTACATAGTATCTAGGCTGCAGGACAAATTTAAACTTTTACATTATTGGTAAGATTTGGACTTCCAAATAGCAGAATTGAGTCTTGCCTTCCCATGAAAGTTTTAGGTCTATGTCTTAGCTTTCCATCCATATAAAGCAAACTGATATCCAAGTTCTATAGCTCTAGTTATGATCCAATTATACATCTACTCTCTTGGAAACTGAGAGTAGATGTCAATTTTGCAAGAGTATCTTTAAAATCTGTTATGTTTTGAGCAAGTTGAGTATTAATATCTCTTGCTTTTCAATGAATGCATGCAATATTTCCTCAAGATTTCTTTCAAGAGGTGAAGCATAAGTAAGTGCATATGACATGACTAAAAGATTGATGTCTTCTCCTAAGTGCAGGAGTATCAAAGTAATAAATAACCCGGCAAGAACGGAGTCGAACCACAGGGAGGTTAATTGTATAAATTATAGATGACAATAATACAACAACAATAATAATAGTAATAATAACAACAATAATAATAATAGTAGTAGTAGTAGTAATATAAATAATAATAGTAGTAGTAGTAGTAGTAGTAGTAGTAATATCAATAATAATAATAATAATAATAGTAGTAGTAGTAGTAATATCAATAATAATAATAATAATAATAATAAAGAAAAAGAAGAAGAAGAAGAAGATGATGATGAGAACTTTGAGATGGAATATTAACGTAAGGATTAAACAATGATAACAATAAATGTCAAGGTTAGAAGATTCATTAACGGTATGTCAAACAAGTATAGTATAAACTCTTATTCAATTGAAAACCACACACAAATGAGGTTCCAATTAGATTATAGATTGTTAACATGATTACATTAGTCATCTTATTCGATTAATGCTAATACTTGTAAATCTCATCAAGCATTAATGATTATAACTTATGTTAACAACAAATCAAGTTCCTTTCATAGCTTAGGTGTCGGTTATACCATACACTATGGGGTCATAAATCACACTGGCTCCAAGATCAAGTAAGGCTATTTCAATTTTATGTTCTCCAATAAAGCAAGAAATTGTAGGACAACCAGGGTCTTTATATTTCAAAGCATTATTGTTATGAAGAATGACACTTACTTATTCGGCTAAAAATACTTTCTTTTTCACATTTAGTTTCCTCTTCACAGTGCATAAATCTTTCAAAAATTTAGCATATGAAGGAGCCTATTTAATAGCATCCAGCAAAGGTATATTCATTCTTATCTGTTTGAAAGTTTCAAAGATTTCAGAGTTGTGATTGACTTTTCTTTGTTTGGTCATGGCATGAGAAAGTGGAAGTACTGGCGGGGAATCAGATTCAACCCCTTCCTTACCCTCAGAGATTGACTCATCATCTTTCTCATAAGGTTCACGAGTGGTTTTTTAAATAACCTTACCACTACGAAGAGTAGTGACTGATTTGACTTGATCCATGTGTTGGCTTCCGGAATTACTTGCATTTGCATTGTATTGCCCGTTAGGATTTTATTGTGGTTGCGATGGAAACTTACCTTTCTCTTGGAAACTGAGAGCAGATGTTAATTTTGCAAGAGTATCTTTAAAATCTGTCATGTTTTGATCAAATTGAGTATTGATTGTCTCTTGCTTTTCAATAAATGCATGCAATGTTTCCTCAAGATTTCTTCTAGGAGGTGGAGCACAAGAAGGTGCATATCCATGAGAATTTTGGAAATTGTGGTGTGCTTAAAACAGTAGTTGTGAAGTTTGTACATTGTTATTATCACTCTTTCAATTGAAATTTGGGTGATTTCTCCAACCAGGGTTGTATGTTTAGGAGTATGGGTTGTGGTTAGCCCTTTGGAAATTGTTTAAAGCATGGGCTTGTTCATGGAGACATTCCTTAAAAGAAGGCAAGGTTGGACAAGTATTGGTTGAGTGTTCATTTGTTTCACATATTTGACACACAATGTTTTCAAAAGATTTTAATTGACCACTCTTTTTCAATTCTAGTGCCTCGAATTTTCTAGTGAAAGATGCAAACTTGACTTGAAGGTCATGATCTTCCCTAAGGTTGTACATACCTTCAGTAGATGTATGAGGTTGAGTTTTACTCGGTACCTCATAAGTACCTGCGGTGTCCTAATTTTAAGCATTTTCAGCTAACAAGTCTAAGTATTCCATTGCTTCATCAGGGTCTTTATCTTCAAAAATTACATTACACATCAATTCAACCATTTGTCTATCTCTAAGTGTTAACCCTTCATAAAAATGTGAAACCAATCTCCATATTTAAAAACCATGATGAGGGTAAGTATTAAGCAAGTCTCCATACCTATCCCAACATTGGTAAAATGTTTCTCCTAATTTTTGAGTGAAAGTGGTGATTTGTCTTTTGAAAGAGTTTGTTCTGTGAGATGGGAAAAACTTCGTTAAAAACTATTGTTGCATTTCATCTCAAGCACGAATGGATCCTGGTCTCAAATTTTGTAGCCATGTTTTAGCTTTATCTTTTAATGAAAAAGGAAAAAGTTTTAATGTGATGGTGTTTATGCTATAATTTGAATCATTATATATGTTACAAACCTCCTCAAATTACCTTAAATGCAAGTATGGATTTTCCAATTCTAAGCCATGAAAAGAAGGTAAAAGTTGAATAATATCTAGCTTAAAATTAAAATGAGATGCATCAGGAGGAAAAACTATGCATGATGGTGCACTTGTTCTTATGGGATTCATGTGGTCTCTAAGTGTTCTAACACGGTTATTCTTATTATTCTCATTATAAAGTAATTGATTATTTTCTTCGGCCATATTTTCAGAAAATGATGAGGATACCCTACAAAGTCTACCACTTGATGTACGTCACCACACTCTCATGCACGTGTAGGAATAGAATAAAAGAAAAAAGAAAACAAAAGAAGAAGAAATAAGAGACAAGAAACAAAGTTATATACAAGAAAAGTGAAAAGTGAAAATAAAATAAATGTTATAATTTGTACAAGAACTTACCTCCCCGGCAACGACACCAAAAACTTGACACAACTAAAAGATTAATGTCTTCTTCCAAGTGCAAAAGTGTCGAAGTAATAAATAACCTCGCAAGACCAGGGTCAAAATATAGGGAGGTTAATTGCATAAATTATAGATGACAATAATACAACAACAACAATAATAGTACTAATAATAACAAAAATAATAATAGTAGCAATAATAATACTAATAGTAGTAGTAGTAGTAGTAGTAGTAATATCAATAATAATAATAATAATAATAATAATAATAATAGCAGCTGTAGTAGTAATATCAATAATAATAATAATAATAATAATAAAGAAAAAGAAGGAGAAGGAGAAGAAGATGATGAGAACTTTGAGATGAAATATTAACGTAAGGATTAAACAATGATAACTATAAATGTCAAAGTTAGAAGATTCACTAATGTTATGTCAAACAAGTATAGTATAAACTCTTATTATTCAATTGGAAACCACACACAAAGGAGGTTCCAATTAGATTATAGATTGTTAAGATGATTAAATTAGTCATCTTATTCGATTAATGTTAATACTTGTAAATCTCGTCAAGCATTGATGATTATAACTTATGCTAACAACAAATCAAGTTCCTTTCATAGCTCAGGTATCGGTTATACCATATAGTATTGGCTATGAAAGTGCCAAGCATTTGTTGTACCAAGTGTTATACAACATAAATCAAGATTAGTCATTTAACAAGCAAAGTATTAAAGAGTGCACAAGATAACAAATACAAAACATGTTAGTATCAAACATTAAAGTCCATATTGAGTTTACACTATACTTATTCTTACACCATTAGTGTAACCTTTTCACCTAACATAATAAACTTAGCTAGACATAATGAAAGAAAGAAAAATAAATAAACAAAATAAGAACACAAATAAGATAAAAGTTAGCTAAGTAAATGAAAGGAAATGAAAGGCATAAACTTGATATTAATCAAAGCAAAGCATAAACATTACAAAAAATACAAAAAGAGAAAGTAAAAGCATGATCTTGATTTGGAGACCAAGATGCCTAAATGCATGGCAAATGCTTCCTTTTATAGGCCAAAATTAGAAACTATTGATTTGATGACTAATTGATGAGTGGGTGACCAACTTTTGACTTGGTGACAATCCTTATCTTCTCTTGTCTACCTAAAACGTCATTGATAAGGTCAAACTTGAAGCCACTTGAAAACATAAAAGTTATAAAAAATTGTCTCAGATTTCTTGCGTAAAAAATTCAGGTTATTTGGAATTCTAGAACTCCAGATATGGGCAAAACACTGAACAATGCTTGGGCTGGAAGACAAATTCGGATTTCTTTGTTGTTGCTCCAATTTGGACTTGACAATGGCCTTTTTAGATCTTAGGCTCTATATAAAAGTTGTAGGCCTATGTCTTACCTTTCCATCCATATAAGGTAGACCTAAATCTGAGATCTATAGCTCCAGATATGACCGAATTACCAAATAGTGTTCCGGTTTGGACTGCACCGACATCTCTTTTCTAAGTTTGGCCATCTCTTTGTCCTTTCAATTTTAGTTCTTAAATTCATCAATCAACATTGTATTTATATGATAGGCCTACATTTAAAATGAATATTTACCATACATTAAAGGTATCTTATATTATTAGATACGTTATTATAAAACATGCTTTAGTTAAAGAGTTATTGATACTTCAAGTGCAAAATGATGATATAAAACCTTAATAAAAATACACTTTTAAGTACAAATCAGCATATCCATGAGAATTTTAGAAATTATGGTGTGCTTGAACCGGTGGTTATGAAGTTTATACATTGTTATTATCACTCTTCCAACTGAAATTTGGGTGATTTCACCAACCAGGGTTGTATGTTAGCGAGTATGGGTTATGGTTGGCCCTTTGGAAACTGTTTAAAGCATGAGCTTGTTCATGGAGACATTCCTTAAAAGAAGATAGGGTTGGACAGTTATTGGTTGAGTGTTCATTTGTTTCACAAATTTGACACATAATGTTTTTAATAGATTTTAATTGACCACTCTTTTTCAATTCTAGTGCCTCGACTTTTCTAGCTAAAGATGCTAACTTGGATTTAAGGTCATGATCTTCCCTAAGGTTGTACATAACCTTTATTAGATGTATGAGGTTGAGTTTTACTCGATGCCTTAGAAGCACCTGCGGTGTTCCAATTTTGAGCATTTTCAGCTAAAAAGTCTAAGTACTTCATTGCTTCATCAAGGTCTTTATCTTCAAAATGTCCCATTGCATATCAATTCATCCATTTGCCTATCTCTAGGTGTTAATCCTTCATAAAACTATGAAACCAATCTTGATGTTTGAAAACCACGATGAGGGCAAGTATTAAGCAAGTCTCGATACCTATCCCAACATTGGTAAAATGTTTCTTCTATTTTTTGAGTGAAAGTGGTGATTTGTTTTTCAATGAGATGGGAAATTTTTTTTAAAAAATTGTTGTTGCATTTCATCCCAAGCACGAAAGGATCCTGGTCTTAAATTTTGTAGAACCCCTACGAGCTTAGTAACTTAGGTTGTAGATACTGATATGTAGATAGTGCAATGTTTGATTCCCTTAAGTTTTTCTCATCAACCCATATAACAAGCGTTGGGCCAATAGCTTCCAAGTCAGTTGACTTTGGGGTATTAGGTGTTAAAACACCCCTTCAATCTTAATTGATTAGGTTAGGGAGGCTATAAAACCAAACTTATCTATGTTTTTATTTATTTATTTATTTACATTTATTATCATTTTTTCTCTCTGTTTTTTTTTATAAATTATATACTATCTATTTCCCATAGTTGATACCTTTAACAAAAAAACATAAATAATATAATAATTCAATGTGCAACCCATAATCATATGTTAAAGTGTGTGTGTGAAAATAAAGGTTTAAGAATACTTGTTAAATGAGTATATGAACAGAATCAATTGATAAAAATTTGAGAGTTTGTAAATTTGAATATTTCAAGAAGTATTCTGATAAACCTTGTTAAGAATATTTACTAAGATGCGTCTCAAGAGTCACTTTAATAAAATAACTCCTTTACTCTACCGTTTTGGAAATGGTTTATGAAATAGAAAACATAGTTAATTAATTTTTTTTCTAATATCAACTATTATCCTGTCCCCTTAATCAAAACAAGACATTGCCTCAATGTCCTAAAGTTGAAAGATAAAGTATAGAAAATATCACCTGAAACACCAACACTGACAAACCTAAAACATACCTAAAAAACTATAAGAAATAACAAAACAAATTAATATACTTTTAAGAAAACCAAAAGACACAAGGATTTACAAACGAAGGCTTAAATCCTATCTAAACTTTTTATAGTTTTTCTTAGTTGACCAATTTATACGACTCATGGAGGGATCAATTGTAGGAGTTAAAGATTGTAGTTGATTAATCAATTATTTAGCAATAGCTGCAAAGATTATGATTGTTGAAGATGTCAGAAATCCCTGTTCCATAGTATGATTTAAAAAAGACAACCTGGTAAGCCAATGAAGGCATCAACATGTTTAAACATGTGAATGCTCAGTTAGGCCCAAGAGGAAATATGAAAGATCTCTTCCAATGTTCCTAGACCACCTGGTAAGCCAATGAAGGCATCAGCATGTTTAAACATGACATTCATTCAATCAAATATTATGGAGATCTATAGTTCCTCTCCAATTGTTTTTCCAAGGATCTCTTCTTGTCTTAAAGCTTTAGGGACAACCCCCAAAACTTAATTACCTATTAAAAATACAACTATTGACACTTCCCCTATTAACCCAAGACTGCCTCCCCTATACACTAAATGAATCTTTCTCTCAGCTAGTACCTGATCAAGATGATTTGCTGATTCTAAATACTTTATTTACTTTCCAAGACTAGATCCACCAGAAACACAAATATTTTTTATGTGATGACTTGAGAAACCTGCAATTTCTACATACTTCTATATCTATTGAATGTATGGGTTGAGTAGAAATGAAAGGAAGGAAAAGAGGGTTTTATAGATGAGAAAGTAGAAAGGCAATCATAACATCTATATGTAGGCCAGCTAGAGTCTCACACACTCTCTCTCTCTTTTTATTTATTTATTTATTTACTTTTGAAAAAAAAAAACATGTGTATATACAAGTAGTTGTGATTGTGGCTCACATCTTCCCTTGGTTTTACGTCCAAGAACGGCTTAAACGCCCTCTATGGGTCGGGGATAGGCTTCCCATCCAGTTTTCTTAGGTTTTTTTAATCAGATTCCTAAGACTATGTAGAGCATGTTCTTTATGAAAATGGGGTCATAAGTTATGAATTGCACGATGCATATCTGCACTATGATGATGCATATCTGCACTATGATGAGACTTAAGAGTCAATAAAAGATTATCTAAAGACTCTATATTTGAAATAAAGCCCACCTTTTGACAATTTTTATAGGTTTTGCAGAATGCATGTGAATCCTTAAACATAGTGGGCTAATAAAATCCATATTGTAAGGTTTTTGCAGTCAT
>NW_011506220.1:0-2407 GCF_000495115.2 Populus euphratica
TCCTCCTAATTATTAATCGCTCACCACTGTTGTTAATTGATCGGGCTATAAAGTCTATTTACGAAGAAAAAATACTTTGAGATAGGTTTACTAATAATATCCATTTATAATTTAATGTAACAAATAAAATAAAGTTGAGGTTTTAAAAAATATAAATTCTTAAATTTTTTATGAGATAAATCTTACTTTAAATAAAATAAATTTATTTTAAAAAATAAAAAACATGCTATTTTTATTTTTATAAAAATTAATATTTAAAAATCAATTATATATGAGACAATATAAAAAAAAAACAGAAAATATTTAATTAACCATATGATTTTTTTCCTACAAACGAAGAGTTGAGGAGTTGCATACGTGTTGCTAAAACGCTAATTCTCAATTCTGTCCTTCTCACTTCCTTTGAACGCTCCGTTCGAATTCCAAAATCGCTGCTATTAGTAATGAGAAGCAAAACATCGAACAGTTGATGGGAGTGAAGGATGGATGCATGGAGAGATGCGAGAGGGGAGAATCAAGAATCGCATACCACTGTGTAACTTCTCGGAGAGAGTATGTGAGACAGCGCACTCAGGCAAAGCGTGAAATGGATGGATGGGAGGAACGAACAACGCCGAGAGCTGTTTCGGTCAAGCCAGGATGGAGGCGATTCAAAGTGAATAGCTATAAGACGGAAGGAAAAAAATAAAACCCTCTCCCTGCTCACTTTTTTTCCGGAGCGGAGTAGCGATTGCTTTCTTCTCACATCGATCCGTAAAGGTCCTTCAATAGTGAAATTAAGTGGTTGATGGGAAAAGCAAAGGAGGAGATACAGATCCATCGTCCGTACAAGAGGTGGCAAATGTAGAAACAGAAATTTGAGTCCACCCTTCCATCTAATCTAGCCTGCAATGCATGCATGATGATGGCTACTGGTTAGATGATGTTAATTTTTTTGCCCCTTCTATCTGAAAAGCGTATCTAGCAGACTAGCGCTGATTCATGAACCGTACCATGCATGCTATAGCCGGAAAAGAAAAAATGGAGGGTAAATTATATTTCTGTGCTCACATATTTCTTACCGTATTAAAACATTTAAAAACCGACGTGTTAAACAAACAGAAAACAATTGGCTTTTAAGATAGGAGCTAGCCCACCGGGCTGTCGCTATGTTTTTAGATTTGACCCCCTGTAAATACCTACTCCAACTGTCAAATTCTCGGTGAATTAATATTTTTATAAATAAAAAATTGAATGAGAATATAATTATTAAAAATATATTAAAATATTATTTTTATTTTAAAAAAATTATTTTTGATATTGATATATAAAAAAATCTCAAAATATCATTTTAAAAATAATAATAATTTGAAATGAATAAAAAGATAATTTTTCAGAATTTTTTTAAAAAATTACTGAACTGCTGCAAGTCATCTCTTGTGAGGGTAAAAAACAATCTCCTTTAAAAATTAC
This sequence comes from Populus euphratica, assembly GCF_000495115.2. Classification (NCBI taxonomy): domain Eukaryota; kingdom Viridiplantae; phylum Streptophyta; class Magnoliopsida; order Malpighiales; family Salicaceae; genus Populus; species Populus euphratica. The sequence goes on from NW_011506220.1 coordinate 1,453, forward strand.
TGAACTGCTGCAAGTCATCCTCTCTTGTGAGGGTAAAAAACAATCTCCTTGTCCACCATCCCTCTCTTGCTTCGAACGCTCGCTAAAATGCAAGCTTCACAACTACCATCTCCATTAACAACAGCTAGTTACCTTTATAACCTTTGATACAACCACAACCTGTTCTAGGTTTGATTGATGAATAACTTAAGTTATGGACATGATTGAAAAAAAATAAAGATTAAATAAATAGTTTTTAAAATTACAAAGTCTGATTAATTAGCTCTGTTAAACTGCAAGGATCAATTTTTAATAAACTCTCCCATTTGTTCGAAAGCATGTCCTCTCTGTATTTTGAACGCCAATCTCGTTTTTTAGCTGTCAAATTCCACAATTTTTTTTAATTGTAAAAAGGGATCAATATTGATTCTCGTTTTTTAGAATCAATATTTTAATTTAATTTAATTTTTTGGGAAATAAAAAAATTATACTTCAAATTTCAAGAAAAATACATTAGCCGTTTATGTTTTTTAGAGGTTTACGAAAAAAAAAATTTACAATATCAAAGATATAAAAAGACTTTCCAAAATTATCAATGAATAAAACTTTTACAAGTTTATATGATATAAAAATTTTAATTTTTTCCAGGTAAAATAATATTTTTAAATTAAAAAATTTAAGATAAAATTATTATGGAATAAAATTTTAAATTTAAGATGGTTAAAAAAGCTTGAAATGTTTTAAAAAAAAAACTAATTTGAACAAAAAAGGGAAGAATTTGGAGATTTGCTGGGGCATGCTCTAGCACACAGGAGCGACCACCACTCCTGTGAGGGGGCATATGGCGGCCTATGACATCGGATTTCATCATTTCCTAGTGTCACTTGAATTGCCTCTCCAGGTTATACTACCACGTGCGACGCGTGTTAATGAGCAAGGTTTGGTTTGGCTCCGGCAAACCATTATTATTTTCTTC
>NW_011505889.1:0-2822 GCF_000495115.2 Populus euphratica
ATTCTAAGAAAAAAATTTAAATACTCATTTTCAGATAAAAATCATACATTTTGTAGGAAAAATTCTTAATTAATATCTCTTTGATTCTCTATAAATCCACATGTATGCGAAAGCCTTTTGTTTTTCTAATAGACTACTGTGAGAATAAAAATTTGAGATAATAATCACGCAATGATACAGGAGTGTTTTCATTTTTTCAACAAATTAAAAAAAAAGGATGATAAGTCATTTATCTCTTAAAAATGAATTAATTCATATTTTTTTTAATATATATTATCACACATGACATTGCAACGGTCTTAAAAAATTAATATTTGAGAAAGAACAAATTTCCAGCATTCTATTTTTTAATGTGAAATGATCTTTTTTAAGAAGTCACCACCTAGTAATATAGTCATTAGAAATCCTGACTGGTCAGTAGAAATTCTATAATATGGAATTGATTACATAAAGAGAAGATATTATCACCTCTTAAACATCCTATCTGAAGCAAACTGCATTACTAGTTTTGTTATAAATTGCTAACATTTTGTTAGTTTATGCTATGATGATTTGTATGTAATATTTTTGACTCTAGCACTAGTAAATATTCAACTATGAATATTTCTAACTTTGACGTTGGTAAATATTATGCAGCTATAAAAAAATAAAATTTAATTAATATTTTTTTATTCCTGATTCTAGCGTTAGTGAATAAACAAATAAAATAAATTTAAATTAATATTTTTATTCTCGACTTTGACGTTAATAAATAAACCAATAAATTTATATTTTTTTCATTTATACATATTCATATATTTTTTTTATATTTTATTTTTTGAGCTGAGTTTTTTTTTAGGCTGAGCATAACTAGCCTAGCCCCGCTCGGCCACTGGCCCAAGCCAGTGGCCTAGCTAGGCTGAGCAACATGCGTGCACTAACGGACGCGTTGTGCTGCACTGTGCAAGTGAATTAAAATTCACTTGCACAGTATAAATGCCAATTGCTGAAACAATGCAAGAGGAAGAAGTAGCATATCTAGCGATGGGGACGATGGAGAAGCTCTGGCTGGAACGCTAGTGGTGACTTTCGCCTGCTTTATACCTTTTCTTCTGCTTTTTCTGTTCTTGTGCCCGCGGTCTACTTTCGTCCTCCAGCAGATTTTTGAGACGACGAAGGAATCGACAATGAAAATGTTGGTTTACTATAGATACCGATTGTTGTTTGTGTTTCTTTGTTTTTTTTTTTTTTTTGCAAGGATAAAACAAAGGCAAGGACATTCAATCCTTGTCTAGCGTATGCTGCCCCTTTTCTCCTCTGCTCTCGGCATGTTATTTTTTCTGTGCGTCTCTCTGTTTTTCCCCTGTTTCCCCCTGCTTTTCTTCGGTTTCTGGTTACTGGCCTCTCCCCCTGTTTTTTTCTTCCTCTCTGTTTCTAGTCCCCCCTTCGGTTTGTTCGGTTCTTTTCTAGCTGGTTTTCCCCCTGTTTTTCTGGGTTTTCCCCTCTGTTTCCCAGTGTTTTTTTTTTTGCCCCCCGCCTGCTCCTCTGGTTTTCGGTCCCTTTTTATAGAGCTTGAGAGCTCCCCAGTTAAGAATTGGGTTATAACACATATAATAAATTATATATATAATTCAAATGATACTGTATTAATTATTATACTCTAAAGGTAAAACAATTTAATCCATCTTTACTTACCTCGATCTCTATGAATAAAAAATTAAGGGGTGCTAGATTCTATATATATTCTCAATAAACCACCGGTTTGAATTTTATAAATCTTATTATTATTTAAATTTTATATAATTATTAATTTTAAAATTTATAAAATTAATAAAAATATCTACAAATTGATTTAACATCCACATTAATTTAAAAAAAAGGGCTCCATGCTCATTTTATTTGAATAATTGAAGACAGACTTGCATAAGATATGGTTATTACGCCTACAAACACCTCTTGTTGTCATCTGTCATGTGGGAAAAGGGTAGCGGTGGTGAGCTTTCAATTTTGTTATCCCACTAAACTACACGTCATTTTAGTTCAAGTGACAAACTAGTAAATATTGAGTTAAAATCATGTCTTAGAAATTAGAACATAAATATTATTCTCATTTCTTTTTAGATAAATAGTCTAACAAGACACATGATGAATTTTGGCATGGTATTTGAGTGTACTAGAATATAATTCATTGAGCTTTGAGTTTATAATTATATTTAATCTAATTTTTTTATATTTTATAAATTTTAAACCCAACTAATTTAGTTTTGTTTTGAATCTGGATGAATTAGATATATTGAATTAAGTTAAATTTTTTATAAATATTACATATATTTATGGATTGTGTTTCTATTGTTAATTTTTATTAATTCTTATTTAGAGACGGACTTGCAGCATAAAATGTAGATGTCATGACACTCCTAGTGTTTGTTTTAATTTCTATACTTTACACTACTATTAAATTTTAGTTATGTTCACTTTCTCCAACAAAAAAAAAAAATTGTTTTTGTTATTTTAAATAAATCTAATAGGAAATCCACTAATAAAAATTTTGAAATCGAAACATTTCTAAAAAAATTTAATTTACAAATTATGAAATATAAATACAAAAAAATATAAAACATACAAATTAAATGAAATTAATCGATTTTCAAAAATCCCACTAATCACAAAACCCGTTACATCCATTTCTTAATTTTTTTTAAATCACTGTTATTATAAAATCCACGATTTAGTCAGATAATTAAGGCATTTAAACAGCCCTAATGTGTACGTGTAGAGATAACAATTTAATCAGTAGAGCCAAGCTTTATCCGTACTCTAAGCCAAGGGTTTCTCCCAATTGA
>NW_011506304.1:0-2326 GCF_000495115.2 Populus euphratica
CTACTTCTTGTAAATCATTATCTTCTCCTGGTTGTTTGCAAATGTTGAAAATATTCATCTCCAATGTCATGTTTCCAAATGATAGCTTCATCAGTCCATTCCTACAATTAATCAATGCGTTAGAAGTTGCAAGAAACAGACGTCCTAAAATAACAAGAAATGAATTACATGCTTCAACAGGTTCTGTGTCCAAGACAATAAAATCCACAGGATAAATGAATTTATCGACTTGTACTAACACATCTTCAATTATTCCTCTAAGCACTTTTACAGATCTATCGGCAAGTAAAAGAGATATAGAAGTTGGTTTTAACTCACCTAGATTGAGACTTTGAAAAACTGAATATGGAAGTAAATTCACACTCACTCCAAGATCAAGTAAAGCTCTTTCAATTTTATGCTCTCCAATAAAGCAAGAAATTGTAGGACAACCAGGGTCTTTATATTTCAAAGCATTATTGTTTTGAAGAATAGCACTTACTTGTTCGGCTAGAAAGGCTTTCTTTTTCACATTCAGTTTCCTCTTCACAGTGCATAGATTGAAGAATGGCACTTACTTGTTTCGCTAGAAAGGCTTTCTTTTTCACATTCAGTTTCCTCTTCACAATGCATAGATCTTTCAAACATTTAGCATAGGAAGGAATCTGTTTAATAGCATCCAGCAAATGTATATTGATTCTTACCTGTTTGAAAGTTTCAAAAATTTCAAAGTTGTGATTGACTTTCCTTTGTTTGGTCATGACTTGAGGAAATGGAAGTGCTGGCGGAGAATCAATCTTTTCTTTGCAATTTTCAGATTCAACCCCTTCCTTACCCTCAGAGATTGACTCATCATCTTTCTCATAAGGTTCAAGAGAGGGTTTTTCAATAACCTTACCACTGCGCAGAGTAGTGACTGATTTGACTTGATCCATGTGTTGGCTTCCGGAACTACTTGCATTTGCATTGTATTGCCCCTTGGGATTTTGTTGTGGTTGAGATGGAAACTGTGGTGACTTCCGGAACTACTTGTATTTGCATTGTATTGCCCCTTGGGATTTTGTTGTGGTTGAGATGGAAACTTACCTTTCTCTTGGAAACTGAGAACATATGTTATTTTTGCAAGAGTATCTTTAAAATCTGTCATGTTTTGAGCAAGTTGAGTATTAATTGTCTCTTGCTTTTCAATGAATGCATGCAATGTTTCCTCAAGATTTCTTCTAGGAGGTGGAGCATAAGGAGGTTCATATCCATGATAATTTTGGAAATTATGGTGTGCTTAAAACTGTGGTTGTGAAGTTTTTGCATTGTCACTCTTCCAACTGAAATTTTGGTGATTTCTCCAACCAGGCTTGTATGTTTGCAAATATGGGTTATGATTGGGCCTTTCGAAACTGTTTAAAGCATGGGCTTGTTCATGGAGACATTCCTTAAAAGAAGGCAAGGTTGGACAATCGTTGGTTAAGTGTTCATTTGTTTCACAGATTTGACACATAATGTTTTCAACAGATTTTAATTGACCACTCTTTTTCAATTCTAGTGCCTCGACTTTTCTAGCTAAAGATGCAAACTTGGCTTGAAGGTCATGATCTTCCCTAAGGTTGTACATGCCTCCACTAGATGTGTGAGGTTGAGTTTTACTCGGTGCCTCATAAGTACCCGCAGTGTCCCAATTTTGAGCATTTTCAGCTAACAAGTCTAAGTACTCCATTGCTTCATCAGGGTCTTTATCTTCAAAAGTTCCATTGCACATCAATTCAACCATTTGCCTATCTTTAGGTGTTAACCCTTCATAGAAATGTGAAACCAATCTCCATGTTTCAAAACCATGATGAGGGCAAGTACTAAGCAAGTCTCGATACCTATCCCAACATTGGTAAAATGTTTCTCCTGGTTTTTGAGTGAAAGTGGTGATTTGTCTCTTGAAAGAGTTTGTTCTAAAATATGTTTTATAATAATGTATCTAATAATATAAGATACCTATAATTTGTGGTAAATGTCTATTTTTAATGCAGGCCTATCACATAAATGAAAGGATTGATTGATGACTTGAAGAACTTAAATTGCAAGGATAAAGAGATGGCCAAACATAGAAAAGAGATGTCGGTGCAATCCAAACCGGAATACTGTTTGGTAATTGGGTCATATCTAGAGCTATATATCTCAGATTTAGGTCCAATTTATATGGATGGAAAGGTAAAACATAGGCCTACAACTTTGATATGGAGCCTAAGATCTAAAAAGGCCATTATCAAGTCCAAATTGTAGCAACAATAAAGAAGCCCGAATCTGTCTTCCAGCCCGAGCACTGTTCGGTATTTTGGCCATATCTGGAGTTCTAGAAGTC
>NW_011506223.1:0-2405 GCF_000495115.2 Populus euphratica
ACTCACCTGATAATCGGACCTTTGCTTCAATCAACCAACGAATATCTTCAGGAATTCCATGATTCATTAACAATCTCAATCTTGCACATCTAGCACGGTAAATTTTTGTAACCGCATTCTGAGGCAGAGTGGGAAAATACTTTTTCAATTTTTCAAGATTAGTGTCTATTTTCAAATGAGAATTAGAAGAGAGATTCAAAGAATTGCACAAATATATACACAGATATCAGTTATTGTGGGAAACTAAAAGAACCAACTTAAGTCACGGAGTACCATTATCCGCCATTTGACCGGGGTGAGAGAAACTAGTAAAAATCACTCAAAAAGAGACAAAAATAAAATAAAATAAAATAAAATCAATCTTTATATAGAGGATCACTCAATTCAATAGAGTCATGTTCAACTGAAAAATTATCAAAGTAAACTTTCAGACGATGTCCATTTACCTTGAAAACATTGTCATTCTTTGGATTCTCGATGTCATAGGCCCCATATGGATACACATGTTTCACAATAAAAGGACCGCTCCATCTTGATCTTAATTTTCCAGGAAATAAATGCAATCAAGAATTATAAAGCAAGACTTTTTGACCAATATTGAATGTTTTTCTCAGTATTTTCTTGTGATGAAACTCTTTAATTCTTGCTTTATGAATTCTTGAATTTTCATATGCATCATTTCTTATTTCCTCAAGCTTATTTATTTGTAATTTTCGCAGTTGACTAGCATCATCCAGATTTAAATTGAAAGCTTTAATAGCCCAATAAGCTTTATGTTCAAGTTCTAGAGGCAAGTGACAAGGTTTTCCATAGACTAGTCTATAAGGTGACATACCTAATGATGTTTTATAAGCAGTTCGATTAGCCCAAAGTGCATCATTAAGTCTTAAAGACCAGTCTTTCCTATTAGGGTTCACTGTTTTCTCCAAAATATGTTTGATCTCCCTATTAGCAAGCTCTACTTGTCCACTTGTTTGAGGGTGATAAGGGGTGGCAACTTTGTGTGTGATTCCATATTTCATCATTAAAGAGTCAAATGGCTTGTTGCAGAAATGTGTTCCACCATCACTTATTATGGCTCGAGGGACTCCAAATCGACTCAAAATATTTTCTTTCAAAAACTTTATCATTGTTTTGTGATCATTGTTTCGACTTGGAATTGCCTCTATCCATTTTGAAACATAATCTACTTCGACTAATATGTATAAGAAACCAAATCTATACCCCAGCAATAAAAAATCTCAATGACAATAGTAGGATTTAAAGGCATCATGTGACGTTTTGAAATAGATCCCAACTTTTAACAATTTTCACAAGACTTGCAGAATGCATGTGAGTCTTTGAACATGGTGGGCCACTAAAATCCATTTTGAAAGATTTTTCCAGCTGTCTTTTTTTACGAGAAATAACTTTCACATGCTTCAGAATGACAAAGTTTAATGATATTACTTACCTCATTGTCGGGAATGAATCTTTGAAATATTTGATTAGGACAATATTTGAATAAGTTAAGGTCATCACAATAAAAACTCTTCACTTCGTTCAAAAACTTTTCTTTGTCTTGGGTACTCCAATCAGCTGGCAAATCTCCTAAGGCAAGAAAATTGATATTTTTATCATACCAAGGCATTGGACTAAGAGAAAGTAAGGATTCGTTAGGAAAGTAATCATCGATTGGTGTGATGTCAGATGTCGAATCTGTTGTCACTATTGACAAAAGATTCACATCAACATTTTCGGTGCTTGTTTCATCCGTGATTTCTTCCTTAGAATAAATCATTTGCAAATCTTCAGATTCATCTAACTCATTTTTACTTAAAGTAGATTCAAGTTGATCATAAACTAATTCGTCAATATGATCTACTTCTTGTAAATCATTATCATCTCCAGGTTGCTTGCAAATGTTGAAAATATTCATCTTCAATGTCATGTTTCCAAATGATAGCTTCATCAGTCCATTCCTACAATTAATCAATGCGTTAGAGGTTGCAAGAAACGGACGTCCTAAAATAACAGGAAATGAATTACATGCTTCAACAGGTTCTGTGTCCAAGACAATAAAATCCACAGGATAAATGAATTTATCGACTTGTACTAACACATCTTCGACTATTCCTCTAGGAACTTTTACAGATCTATCGGCAAGTAAAAGAGATATAGAAGTTGGTTTTAACTCACCTAGATTGAGACTCTGAAAAACTGAATATGGAAGTAAATTCACACTAGCTCCAAGATCAAGTAAGGCTCTTTCAATTTTATGCTCTCCAATAAAGCAAGAAATTATAGGACAACCAGGGTCTTTATATTTCAAAGCATTATTGTTTTGAAGAATGGCACTTACTTGTTCAGCTAGAAAGGCTTTCTTTTTCACATTCAGTTTCCTCTTCACAGTACATAGATCTTTC
>NW_011506224.1:0-2404 GCF_000495115.2 Populus euphratica
CATTCTGCAAAACTTGTTAAAATTGTCAAAAAGTTAATACTAGTCAAAAAGTTTTGTTTTATAATTCTTAACTCTATGCATTCCCTAAAGAGCTAAGATCAAGATGGAGCAATCCTTATAGGGCCTGTGATATTGAGAATTCAATGAATGACAATGTTTTTAAGGAAAATGGACATCGATTGAAAGCTTACTTTGATAATTTTCCTAGTGAAAATGAATCAACTGGTTGGAATGATCTTGTAGATAAAGGTTGATTATTTTGTTTTTCTCACATTGTTTTTGTGTTTCTTTTTGAGTGATTTTTGCTAGTTTCTCTCACCTCGGTCAAATGGCGGATAACGGTACTCTGTGACTTAAGTCAATTCTTTTAGTTTCTCACAATAATTGATATCTGTGTATATATTTGTGCAATTCTTTGAATCTTTCTTCCAATTCTCATTTGAAAATGGACACTAATCTTGAAAAATTGAAAAAGTATTTTCTCGCTCTGCCTCAGAATACGATTACAAAAATTTACCGTGCTAGATGTGCAAGATTGAGATTGTTAATGAATCATGGAATTCCTGAAGATATTCGCTGGTTGATTGAAGCAAAGGTCCGATTATCAGGTGAGTCCTCTAACTTCATTTCACACATGCCTGGAACAGGTAAAAGCACTTTTGCAAAGAAGCGTCGTGCAAAACAAAGCAAAGGTCCAATTATCAGGTGAGTCCTCTAACTCCTTCATTTCACACATGCCTGGAACAGGTAAAAACACTTTTGCAAAGAAACGTCGTGCAAAACGATTGAAAGTCTGTCATCGATGTGCTAGATGAACTTGTAATACACAATGTCGTTCTTTAGGAATGGTATTTATAAACTGTGAAGATAAAATACAATTCATTAAGGATGGCCTGAGTAAGGAGTCTTTAGATAATCTTCTATTGACTCTTGAGACGCATCCTAGTGGAGATGTGCATCGTGCAATTCATGATTTATGGCCACTATTTCATAAAGAACATGATCGACTTAGTCTTGGGAATCTGACTAAAAAAGACCCTGTTTGCCAGTTTTTAAGAAAACTGGATGGGAAGCCTATCCCCGACCCATAGAGGGCGTTTAAGCCGTTCTTGGACGTAAAACCAAGGGAAGATGTGAGCCACAATCACAGGGCGTTTAAGCTGTTCTTGGATGTAAAACCAAGGGAATATGTGAGGCACAATCACAACTACCTGTACATACACATGCTTTTTCAAAAGTAAATAAATAAATAAATAAAGAGAGAGAGAGAAAGAGTGAGACTCTAGCTGGCCTACATATAGATGTTATGATTGCCTTTCTACTTTCTCATCTATAAAACCCTCTTTTCCTTCCTTTCATTTCTACTCAACCCATACATTCAACAAATACAGAAGTGTGTAGAAATGGCAAGTTCCTCAACCTTTCTAATTTCTCATCTATAAAATCCTCTCTTCCCTCCTTTCATTTCTACTCAACCCATACATTCAACAACTACAAAAGTGTGTAAAAATGGCAAGTTCCTCAAGTCATCATATAAGAAATATTTGTGTTTTTGGTGGATCTAGTCTTGGGAAAGAAAAGGAGTGGCAAGTTCCTCAAGTCATCAAATAAGAAATATTTGTGTTTTCGGTGGATCTAGTCCTGGGAAAGAAAAGGAGTTTTTAGAATCAGCAAATCATCTTGGTCAGGTGCTAGCTGAGAGAAAGATTCATTTAGTGTATGGGGGAGGCAGTCTTGGGTTAATGGGAGGTGTGTCAATAGCTGCATTTTTAGGAGGTAGTCAAGTTTTGGGGGTTGTCCCCGAAGCTTTAGCACAAGGGGACATCATTGGAAAAACAATTGGAGAGGAACTTCAGGTCGCCACAATGTCAGCTCGAATGAATGCAATGTTTAACCATGTTGATGTCTTCATTGCTTTCCCAGGTGGTCTAGGCACATTGGAAGAGATCTTTCATATTTCCTCTTGGGCCCAACTGCACATTCACCATAAACCTATAATTTTGTTAAATGTTAATGGTTATTATGATAAGTTGTTGTCTTTTCTTGATCATGCTGTGGAACAGGAATTTCTATCTTTTGCACGACAAATCATAATCTCTGCTGCTACTGCTGAACAATTGATTGACCAACTACAATCTTTCATTCCTGTAATTGATCCTTCCATGAGTCACATAAATTGGTTAATAAAGAAAGCCGTAAAAAGCTTAGATTGGATTTGAGCCTTCATTTGTGAATCTTTGTATCTTTTGGTTTTATTATTGTGTTTTGTTATTTCTTATTTTTGTTTCAGTGTGTTTCAGGTTTTGTCAGTGTTCTTTATGTCTTTTGGTTTTATTATTGTGTTTTGTTGTTTCATATATTTGTTTCAGTGTGTTTCAGGTTTGTCACTGTTCGTTATTCTAGG
>NW_011506329.1:0-2300 GCF_000495115.2 Populus euphratica
GTGTGATGCTTCCGGAGTTGGAATTGGGGCTGTTTTGATGCAAGAAAAGAGGTCGATTGCATTCTTCAGTGAAAAGTTAAATGGAGCACGTTTGAACTACTCTATTTATGACAAGGAGTTCTATGCTTTGATTCGGGCTCTGGAGGTATGGCAGCACTACTTGGTGCCTAAAGAATTCGTTATATATACTGATCATGAATCCTTGAAGTATCTTAAGGGGCAAAGCAAGCTGAATCGAAGACATGTTAAATGGGTGGAGTTTATGGAGTCATTTCCTTATGTCATAAAGTACAAGAAAGGGCAAGTTAATGTGGTTGCTGATGCTCTTTCTAGGAGGTATGCACTGATCTTTATGTTGAATGCAAGGCTGATGGGTTTTGAACAGGTGAAGGATCAGTACGCTAATGATTCCTACTTTGCTAATATGGTTACTGATTAGTACTTAAAAGTGCATTTTTATCATGGTTTTATATCATCATTTTGCACTTGAAATATCAATAACTCCTTAACTAAAATATGTTTTATAATAATGTATCTAATAATATAAGATACCTATAATTTGTGGTAAATGTCTATTTTTAATGCAGGCCTATCACATAAATGAAAGGATTGATTGATGACTTGAAGAACTTAAATTGCAAGGATAAAGAGATGGCCAAACTTAGAAAAGAGATGTCGGTGCAATCCAAACCGGAACATTGTTCGGTAATTGGGTCATATCTGGAGCTACAGATCTCAGATTTAGGTCCAATTTATATGGATGGAAAGGTAAGACATAGGCCTACAACTTTCATATGGAGCCCAAGATCTAAAAAGGCCATTATCAAGTCCAAATTATAGCAACAACAAAGAAGCCCGAATCTGTCTTCCAGCCTGAGCACTGTTCGGTATTTTGGCCATATCTGGAGTTCTAGAAGTCCAAATGAGCTGAATTGTTTCACCAGAAAGCGGAGACAATTGCCTACAACTTTCATGTTTGCAACTGGCTCCAATTTTGACGTTATCAATGATGTTTTGGGCAGACAAGAGAAGATAAGGATTGTCACCAAGTCAAAAGTTGGCCACCCACTTATCAATTAGTCATCAAATCAATAGTTCCCAATTTTGGCCTATAAAAGGAGGCATTTGCCATGCATTTAGGCATCTTGGTTTCCAGATCAAGATCATGCTCTTCCTTTCTCTCTTTGTATTTTTTGTAATGTTTATGCTTTGCTTTCATTAATATCAAGTTTATGCCTTTCATTTCCTTTCCTTTACTTAGTCAAGTTTATGTCTTTCATTTCCTTTCCTTTACTTAGTTAACTTTTATCTTATTTATGTTTTTATTTTATTTATTTATTTTGCTTTCTTTCATTATGTCTAGCTAAGTTTATTATGTCAAGGTGAAAAGGCTACACTAATGGTGTAAGAATAAGTATAGTGTAAACTTAATATGGACTTTAATGTTTGATACTAACATGTTTTGTATTTGTTATCTTGTTCACTCTTTAATATTTGCTTGTTTTACGGATAATCTTGATTTATGATGTATAACACTTGGTACAACAAATGCTTCGCACTTTCATAGTTCATACTGTATAGTATAACTGACACCTGAGCTATGAAAGGAACATGATTTGTTGTTAACATAAGTTATAATCATGAATGCTTGACGAGATTTACAAGTAGTAGCGTTAATCGAATAAGATGACTAATGTAATCATGTTAACAATCTATAATCTGATTGAAACCTCCTTTGTGTGTGGTTTCTAATTGAATAATAAGAGTTTATACTATGCTTGTTTGACATACCATTAGTGGAACCTCTAACCTTAACATTTGTTATTATCATTGTTTAATCCTTACGTTAATCTTTCCATCGCAAAGTTCTCATGAACTTCTTCTTTTTCTTCTTTTTCTTTTATTGTTATTGTTGTTATTACTATTATTATTGTTGTTATTGTTTTTACTATTGTCATTTATAATTTGTATAATTAACCTCTTTGTGGTTCGGCCTCGGTCTTGCCGGGTTAGTTATTACTTCGACACTCCTGAACTTGGAAGAAGACATCTATCTTTTATTCGTGTCACCAAGATTGAGACTTTGAAAAACTAAATATGGAAGTAAATTCACATTAGCTCCAAGATCAAGTAAGGCTCTTTCAATTTTATGTTCTCTAACAAAGAAAGAAATTATAGGACAATCAGGCTCTTTATATTTCAAAGCATTATTGTTCTGAAGAATGACACTTAGTTGTTCGGCTAAAAAGACTTTCTTTTTCACATTCAGTTTTCTCTTCATAGTGCATAGATCTTTTAAA
>NW_011506230.1:0-1512 GCF_000495115.2 Populus euphratica
AAAATGAAAAAAAACAATAAAAATGAAAAATAAAAATAAAAATAAAATAAAAATAAAAACTCATTACTTCTAATACTACAATGGTATTGGATCTTCAAGATCCAATGTCTCAACTTTAGCAACAACGTTTTCAAGATAAGGTTTCAATCGATGACCATTTACTTTGAAACTATTTCCATTCTTGGGATTTTCTACCTCAAATGCACCATGCTCAGAGATGGATTTAATCACAAATGGACCAATCCATTTTGTCCTCAACTTCCTAGGAAAGAGATGTAATCATGAATTATACAAGAGAACCTTTTGACCAACATGAAAGGATTTTCTAAGAATATGTTTATCATGCAAAGTTTTCATCTTATATTTTGAAATTTTTGCATTTTCAAATGCATTATTTCTCAACTCCTCTAATTCATCCAATTGAAGCTTTCTATTTTTTCCAACCTCGTTTTTATTGTCATTGAATTGCCGAATGGCCCAATATGCACGGTGCTCAATCTCAACAGGGAGATGACAAGGCTTTCCATAAACTAGCCTATAAGGAGACATTCCTAAAGAGGTCTTATAAGCAGTGCGATATGCCCACAAAGCATCAACTAGTTGTAGGGACCAATCGTTATGGTTTGGATTGACTGTTTTCTCTAAAATGTTCTTGATCTCCCTATTTGCCAACTCAGCTTGGCCACTAGTTTGTGGGTGATAGGGGGTACTGACCTTGTGAATTACACCATATTTTCTCATCAAAATCCCAACGGGTTTGTTACAAAAATGTTTTCCCCCATCACTAATCATAGCTCGGGGCACGCCAAAACGAGAGAAAATATTTTCTTTCAAGAATTTGACTACAACTCGATGGTCATTGGTTTGAGATGCAATGGCCTCCACCCATTTAGACACATAATCAACAGCTACAAGGATGAATTGGTAACCAAATGAACTTGGAAAAGGTCCCATGAAATCAATCCCCCAACAATCAAATATTTCCAAAACAAGGATGGGGTTAAGGGGCATCATGTTATGCCTAGTGAGGCTACCTAGTCGTTGGCATCGGTCACATGCAACACAGAAGGCATAGACATCTTTAAACATGGTGGGCCAATAAAAACCACACTGCAAGATTTTGGCAATGGTTTTCTTGGAAGAGAAATGCCCACCACAGGCTAATGCATGACAAAAATTAATGACATTTGGAATTTCAAGATCAGGGATGCACCGCCTAATAATTTGTTCAGGACAGTATTTAAATAGGTAGGGGTTGACACGACTAAAAGATTGATGTCTTCTCCCAAGTGCAGGAGTGTCGAAGTAATAAATAACCCGGCAAGACCGGGGTCGAACCACAAGGAGGTTAATTGTACAAATTATAAACGATAATAGTACAACAACAATAATAATAGTAATAACAATAATAACAAAAATGACAATAACAATAATAACTATAATAATAATAATAATAATAATAATAATAATAATAATAATAATAGTAATAGTAATAATAATAATAATAATAAT
>NW_011506230.1:1689-2401 GCF_000495115.2 Populus euphratica
CAATAATAATAACGAATGTCAAGGTTAGAGGTTCTACTAATGGTATGTCAAACAAGTATAGTATAAACTCTTATTGTTGAAATGGAAACCACACACAAAGGAGGTTCCAATCATATTATAGATTGTTAACATGATTACATTAGTCATCTTATTCGATTAATGCTAATACTTGTAAATCTCGTCAAACATTCATGATTATAACTTATGTTAACAACAAATCAAGTTCCTTTCATAGCTCAGGTGTCGGTTATACCATACATTATGGGCTATGAAAGTGCCAAGCATTTGTTGTACCAAGTGTTAGTATGAGCTATGAGAGTGCCAAGCATTTGTTGTACCAAGTGTTATACAACATAAATCAAGATTCATCATTTAACAAGCAAAGTATTAAAGAGGGAATAAGATAACAAATACAAAACATGTTAGTATCAAACATTAAAGTCCATATTAAGTTTATACTATACATTATTCTTACACCATTAGTGTAACCTTTTCACCTTGACATAATAAACTTAGCTAGACATAATGAAAGAAAGAAAAATAAATAAACAAAATAAGAACATGAATAAGATTAAAGTTAACTAAGTAAATGAAAGGAAATGAAAGGCATAAACTTGATATTGATGAAAGCAAAGCATAAAAGTTACAAAAAATACAAAGAGAGAAAGGAAGAGCATGGTCTTGATCTGGAAACCAAGATGCCTAAATACAT
>NW_011506265.1:0-2364 GCF_000495115.2 Populus euphratica
CCTCCCGATGCATCTCATTTTAATTTTAAACCAGGTATTATTCAACTTTTACCTTCTTTTCATGGCTTAGAATTAGAAAATCCATACTTGCTTAGAATTGGAAAATCCACACTTGCATTTAAGGGAATTTGAGGAGGTCTGCAACACGTACAATAATTTAAATTGTAGCATGAACACCATCAAATTAAAGCTTTTTCCTTTTTCATTAAAAGATAAAGCTAAAACATGGCTACAAAATTTAAGACCAGGATCCATTCGTGCTTGGGATGAAATGCAACAACAGTTTTTGAAGAAGTTTTTCCCATCTCACAGAACAAACTCTTTCAAAAGACAAATCACTACTTTCACTCAAAAACCAGGAGAAACATTTTACCAATGTTGGGATAGGTATCGAGACTTGCTTAGTACTTGCCCTCATCATGGTTTTGAAACATGGAGATTGATTTCACATTTCTATGAAGGGTTAACACCTAAAGATAGGCAAATGGTTGAATTGATGTGCAATGGAACTTTTGAAGATAAAGACCCTGATGAAGCAATGGAGTACTTAGACTTGTTAGCTGAAAATGCTCAAAATTGGGACACTGCGGGTACATATGAGGCACCGAGTAAAACTCAACCTCATACATCTAGTGGAGGTATGTACAACCTTAGGGAAGATCATGACCTTCAAGCCAAGTTTGCATCTTTAGCTAGAAAAGTCGAGGCACTAGAATTGAAAAAGAGTGGTCAATTAAAATCTGTTGAAAACATTGTGTGTCAAATCTGTGAAACAAATGAACACTCAACCAACAATTGTCCAACCTTGCTTTCTTTTAAGGAATGTCTCCATGAACAAGCCCATGCTTTAAACAGTTTCCAAAGGGGCAACCACAACCCATACTCCCAAACATACAACCCTGGTTAGAGAAATCACCCAAATTTCAGTTGGAATAGTGAGAACAACAATGCATAAACTTCACAACCACCGTTTCAAGCACACCACAATTTTCAAAATTCTCATGGATATGCACCTCCTTATGCTCCACATCCTAGAAGAAATCTTGAGGAAACATTGCATGCATTCATTGAAAAGCAAGAGACAATTAATACTCAACTTGCTCAAAACATGACAGATTTTAAAGATACTCTTGCAAAATTAACATCTGCTCTCAGTTTCCAAGAGAAAGGTAAGTTTCCATCTCAACCACAACAAAATCCCAAGGGGTAATACAATGTAAATGCAAGTAGTTCTGGAAGTCATCACATGGATCAAGTTAAATCAGTCATCACTCTTCGTAGTGGTAAGGTTATTAAAAAAACCCACTCTTGAACCTTGTGAGAAAGATGATGAGTCAATCTCTAAGGGTAAGGAAGGGGTTGAATCTGAATATTGCAAGGAAAAGACTGATTCCCTGCCAGCACTTCCATTTCCTCATGCCATGACCAATTAGGAAGAAATCAAGGATGAAAAAGGCATCGAAAATGTTGATGCGGATCTTTTATCAAAAGTGACAACAGATTCGACACCCGAAATCACACCAATTGATGATTACTTTCTTGATGAATCTCTACTTTCTCTTAGTTCAATGCCTTGGTTTGCTAAAAATATCTATTTTCTTGCTTCAGGATTTTCGCCAGCTCACTAAAGTACCGAAGACAAAAGAAAATTTTTGAGCAAAGTGCAAAATTTTTATTGGGATGACCCTTACTTATTCAAATATTGTCCTGATCAAATATTTTAAAGATTCATTCCCGACAATGAGGTAAGTAGTGTCATTAAACTTTGTCATTCTGAAGCATGTGGAAGTTATTTCTCGTCAAAAAAAGACAACTACAAAAATCTTACAAAATAGATTTTATTGGCCCACCATATTCAAGGAATCACATGCATTCCGCAAAACCTGTGAAAATTGTCAAAAGGTGGGATTTAATTCAAAACACAGAGAGTCTTTAGATAATCTTCTATTGACTCTTAAGTCTAATCATAGTCGAGATAAGCATCGTGCAATTCATGATTTATGACCAATATTCCATAAGGAACATGCTCGACATAGTCTTGGGAATCTAACTAAAAAAGACCATGTTTGCTGGTTTTTAAGAAAACTAGATGGGAAGCCTATCCCCAACCCATAGAGGGTGTTTAAGCCGTTCTTGGACGTAAAACCAAGGGAAGATGTGAGCCACAATCACAACTGCGATTTGAATTTTTGTTTGTAAAAACTTGTGTCTTTTGGTTTTATTAATAACATAATATTTGTGTTTTGTTGTTTCTTATATTTGTTTAAATGTGTTTAAGGTTTGTTAGTGTTCGTTATTTCAGGTGATATCTTCTATACTCTATCTTTCTACTTTAGAACATTGAGGACAATGTCTCGTTTTGGT
>NW_011506229.1:0-2401 GCF_000495115.2 Populus euphratica
GATTCATTCCTGACAATGAGGTAAGTAGTGTCATTAAACTTTGTCATTTTGAAGCATGTGGAAGTTATTTCTCGTCAAAAAAGACTGCTGCAAAAATCTTTCAAAATGGATTTTATTGGCCCATCATGTTCAAGGACACACATGCATTCTGCAAAACTTGTGAAAATTGTCAAAAAATTGACACTGGTCAAAAAGTTTTGTTTTATGATTCTCAACTCTATGCATTCCCTAAAGAGCTAAGATTAAGATGGATCAATCCTTATGGGGCCAACGGTACTCCGTGACTTAAGTCGGTTCTTTTAGTTTCCCACAATTACTAATATCTGTATATATCTGTGCAATTCTTTGAATCTCTCTTCCAATTCTCATTTGAAAATGGACACTAATCTTGAAAAATTGAAAAAGTATTTTCCCGCTCTGCCTCAGAATGCGATTACAAAAAGTTATCGTGCTAGATGTGTAAGATTGAGATTGTTAATGAATCATGGAATTCCTGAAGATATTCGCTGGTTGATTGAAGCAAAGGTCCGATTATCAGGTGAGTCCTCTAATTTCTTTATTTCTTTTTTTTTTTGGTAAGTTAATTTCTTTATTTCACACATGCCTGGAATAGGTAAAAGCACTTTTGCAAAGAAGCGTCGTGCAAAACGACTAGAAGTCTGTCATCGATGTGCTAGATGGACTTGTAATACACAATGTCGTTCTTTAGGAATGGTATCTATAAACCGTGCAGATAAAATACAATTCATTAAGGATGGCCTGAGTAAGGAGTCTTTAGATAATCTTCTATTTCTTGAGACGCATCCTAGTGGAGATGTGCATCGTGCAATTCATGATTTATGACCACTATTTCATAAAGAATATGATCGACTTAGTCTTGGGAATCTGACTAAAAAAGACCCTGTTTGCCAGTTTTTAAGAAAACTGGATGGGAAGCCTATCCCCGACCCATAAAGGGCGTTAAAGCCGTTCTTGGACGTAAAACCAAGGGAAGATGTGAGCCACAATCACAACTACGATTTGAATTTTCATTTGTAAAAACTTGTGTCTTTTGGTTTTATTATTGTGTTTTGTTATTTTTTATTTTTGTTTCAGTGTGTTTCAGGTTTGTCAGTGTTCGTTATTTCAGGTGATATCTTCTATACTCTATCTTTCTACCTTTAAACATTGAGGAGAATATCTTGTTTTGGTTAGGGGGAGAGGGTAGTAGGTAATAAAAAAAAATGTTTTCCATTTCATAAAGCATGTGCATAATTGTTGTTACTAGGATGGCAGAGTAAACGAGCTCTTTTGATAATAATCCCAACCCAAGGAAGTTAACCTTAAACATTAGAACAAAAATTTTGTTTTCTTCCAAGAAAAGCCCTATAATTATGTGTTGATACATTAAGCACAAAAGAAAGGTTTATGAATATCTTGTTAAGAGGTATTGAGCAGGTATATAAATTTAACGAGAGTTTGTTTATCTGGATAGATTAATGGAAGTTAAATGATGAATACCTTGCTTTGTGGAATTTGCAAATTGTTTTTCTATTTTAACGCTTTGATTACTAGGGACTAGTAATAAGCTGGTTGGGGGGTGTGATTAGTACTTAAAAGTGCATTTTTATCATGGTTTTATATCATCATTTTGCACTTGAAATATCAATAACTCCTTAACTAAAGCATGTTTTATAATAATATATCTAATAATATAAGATACATTTAATTTGTGGTAAATGTTCATTTTAAATGCAGGCCTATTACATAAATGAAAGGATTGATTGATGACTTTAAGAACTTAAATTGCAAGGGCAAAGAGATGACTAAAATTAGAAAAGAGATGTCGGTGCAATCCAAACCGGAACACTGTTCGGTAATTGGGTCATATCTGGAGCTATAGATCTCAGATTTAGGTCTACTTTATATGGATGGAAAGGTAAGACATAGGCCTACAACTTTCATATGGAGCCTAAGATCTAAAAAGGTCATTTTCAAGTCCAAATTATTGCAACAACAAAGAAGCCCGAAGCTATCCTCTAGCCCGAGCACTGTTCAGTATTTTGACCATATCTGGAGTTCTAGAAGTCTAACTGAGCTGAATTTTTTACACAAGAAAGCTGAGACAATTGCCTACAACTTTCAAGTTTTCAAGTGGCTCCAATTTTGATGTTACCAATGACGTTTTGGGAAGACAAGAGAAGATAAGGATTGTCACCAAGTCAAGAGTTAGCCACCCACTCATCAATTAGTCATCAAATCAATAGTTCCCAATTTTGGCCTATAAAAGGAGGCATTTGCCATGCATTTAGGCATCTTGGTTTCTAGATCAAGATCATGCTCTTCCTTTCTCTCTTTGTATTTTTTGTATTACTTATGCTTTGCTTTCATTAATATCAAGTTTATGCCTTTCATTTCCTTT
>NW_011506300.1:0-2330 GCF_000495115.2 Populus euphratica
CATATTAGGATTTAGCCTTTGTTGCATTTCTCTAGAGGGTTTAGAATTTCCCTCTAAATAAATTCTATGTGTACAAATCAAAGGACTAATTCCTTTTATATCAGCTATGGTCCATCCTAATGTATTTTTGTGCATTTTCAGAGTTTATAATATCTTACCTTTTTTATGTGCATTAAGTTTGGAAGAGATTATTACCGAAAAGGTTTCATTTTCTCCCAAAAATGAGTATTTGAGATTAGATGGTAATGGCTTCAAATCAGGTTTTGGTGGTTGAACACTTGAAGGTATAGACTTAATTGATCGTGGTGGCAATTCCTCAATTTGTGGCCTCCAATTACTTGTCTTTGATTCTTCCTGAAAATAAATCATTTCCAAATCATCAGATTCATCAATCTCAATTTCATTGGAAGTGGTTGGAAATTGATCATGAATTAATTTTTCAGTAAAGTCCACTTCCTGTAAATCATTATCATCTCGAGGTTGCTTGCAAATGTTGAAAATATTCATCTCCAATGTCATGTTTCCAAATGATAGCTTCATCAGTCCATTCCTACAATTAATCAATGCATTAGAAGTTGCAAGAAATGGACGTCCTAAAATAACAGGAAATGAATTACATACTTCAACAGGTTGTGTGTCCAAGACAATAAAATCCACAGGATAAATGAATTTGTCGACTTGTACTAACACATCTTCAATTATTCCTCTAGGCACTTTTATAGATCTATCGGCAAGTAAAAGAGTTATAGAAGTTGGTTTTAACTCACCTAGATTGAGACTCTAAAAAACTGAATATGGAAGTAAATTCACACTAGCACCGAGATCAAGTAAGGCTCTTTCAATTTTATACTCTCCAATAAAGCAAGAAATTGTAGGATAACCAGGGTCTTTATATTTCAAAGCATTATTGTTCTGAAGAATGACACTTACTTGTTCGGCTAGAAAGGCTTTCTTTTTCACATTCAGTTTCCTCTTCACAGTGCATAGATCTTTCAAAAATTTAGCATAGGAAAGAACCTGTTTAATAGCATCCAGCAAAGGTATATTGATCCTTAACTGTTTCAAAAATTTCAAAAATTTCAGAGTTGTGATTGACTTTCCTTTGTTTGGTCATGACTTGAGGAAATGGAAGTGCTGGCGGAGAATCAGTCTTTTCTTTGCAATTTTCAGATTCAACCCCTTCCTTACCCTCAGAGATTGACTCATCATCTTTCTCAAAAGGTTCAAGAGAGGGTTTTTCAATAACCTTACCACTGCGCAGAGTATTGACTGATTTGACTTGATCCATGTGTTGGCTTCCGAAACTACTTGCATTTGCATTGTATTGCCCCTTGGGATTTTGTTGTGGTTGAGATGGAAACTTACCTTTCTCTTGAAAACTGAGAGAAAATGTTAATTTTGCAAGAGTATCTTTAAAATTTGTCATGTTTTGAGCAAGTTGAGTATTGATTGTCTCTTGCTTTTCAATGAATGCATGCAATGTTTCCTCAAGATTTCTTCTAAAAGGTGGAGCATAAGGAGGTGCATATCCATGAGAATTTTAGAAATTGTGGTGTGCTTGAAATGGTGGTTGTGAAGTTTGTGCATTATTGTTCTCACTCTTTCAACTGAAATTTGGGTGATTTCTCCAGCCAAGGTTGTATGTTTGTGAGTATGGATTGTGGTTGGCCCTTTGGAAACTGTTTAAAACATGGGCTTGTTCATAGAGACATTCCTTAAAAGAAGGCAAGGTTGGACAATTATTGGTTGAGTGTTCATTTGTTTCATAGATTTGACACACAATGTTTTCAATAGATTTTAATTGACCACTCTTTCTCAATTCTAGTGCCTCGACTTTTCTAGCTAAAGATGCAAACTTAGCTTGAAGGTCATGATCTTCCCTAAGGTTGTACATACCTCCACTAGATGTATGAGGTTGAGTTTTACTCGGTGCCTCATAAGTACCCGCGATGTCCCAATTTTGAGCATTTTCAGCTAACAAGTCTAAGTACTCCATTGCTTCATTAGGGTCTTTATCTTCAAAAGTTCCATTGCACATCAATTCAACCATTTGCCTATCTTTAGGTGTTAACCCTTCATAGAAATGTGAAATCAATCTCCATATTTCAAAACCATGATGAGGGCAAGTACTAAGCAAGTCTCGATACCTATCCCAACATTGGTAAAATGTTTCTCCTGGTTTTTGAGTGAAAGTAGTGATTTATCTTTTGAAAGAGTTTGTTCTGTGAGATGGGAAAAACTGCTTCAAAAACTGTTATTGCATTTTATCCCAAGCATGAATGGATCCTGGTCTTAAATTTTGTAGCCATGTTTTAGCTTTATCTTTTAAT